>NC_064874.1:5472500-5482500 GCF_943734745.1 Anopheles darlingi | reverse complement strand
GTGCCACGCGCAGGAGGCGTTGCTTGTGAGACGAAGAATGAAGTTTCTCCATTTTTTGCTCGTCGATGTTCCTAGAAAACACACACACAGAGCCGGACAACCGAAGCAAGTTTGCTTTAACTTTGCTATCGAGCTAGGGGAAGGGGGGCAGGAGCCCACCAGCAAAGCACCCTCTTCTAGAGTCGTCTGTCGTCGCGCAGTGATAATGAAAGTTGTTCTGCTTTGTTAGCGAAAAGTTGTTTGAAGCAGAAACTCCATACCGAGATACCGAGGAGGCACCGGCCTAACTAGCCGGGCTAGCCAAAAGAGCCACAAGATGCAACCGCTGGCCCATTACCGATCCACTGCGATGATAATCGACTTGGGCGAAGCGCGTCTATCTGTTCGATCTGCAGTTTTTAGCTGTTAAAAGGGCTAAACGTCGAGATTATTTGATTTGTTCTAGTTGAGAGGAACCATTGCGGAACGTGTCGTTAAGCGGACACTGCATTAACGATTGACCACTTAAGTGCAGGAAGGATTCCGTGGAACGGTATTAGTGTCCAAATGTTCCTCACTCCGGTTTCTGACAGTTGGTACACTTTAAATCCTATGCCAGAGTCCGTTGCAACGGATTATGTATCTCCCATTCTGGTTCGTCTCCTTTCACGTATAGTTGGAGCTTAATGTCGTTAAACGTCGCTAAGGTCATGCTACTGTGCCCTGAGCCGCCGCCGCTAGGTCAACCGAAGAATGGAGAAGAATTTCAAAACGGAACAACGGAGACATCCTTTACTATCGGGGTACCTGAAACGAGTCAGCAGCGCTGACAACAATCCTCTCTGCTGATGGCAACTATTAGCCCCCCAAGGTCTTCCCGGAGAGAGAGGGAAGGAGGGAGGTACGAGTCCACCGGAAGTCTATGGCCAAGTTATGAAATATGATGTTTATACACGTTCACCTAGCCCCTAGCCACCGCTTCGGGCTTTTCATTTTACTGTCCTCTGTGTGCAGGTGTGTGTGTGTGTGTGTGTGTGTGTGGTTTTTCGTCCTCTACCGTGAAACCAAACCGTGAACAAGCACGATGGTACCACGCCGACGATGACCGACCATGTCGTCCGAGCGGTCGACCACAGGTTTCTGGCTTCTGGCCTCTTCCATAAATGATGGGCCACAATAGAGTGCTTCCGATTAACTTCGATGAAGCCGTGGTTTGTGGTGGTGGTGGTGGTGGGCATTTTGCAGTTTGCGCTTGGACCGTACCACTCTAGATCGAAGATTCCGAGTTTCTTTTTCCATTTCCACGTAAAAGGGACGATAGTATAGGTTGCAGGTAGCTTCCGTTTCGATCTAAAATGATTGGATCGAGGGTGCTGAAGAGGAAATTGGAAAATGGACAATCGTTTACAACGCAGCTAATGATCTTTTACTGTTCGATTCTCAGTCACCAATTTAGATAACGAAATCGGTTTGTGTGTCTTATTGTACACTAGTTTAAGAGTTAAAAATCAACTCTAAATATAATTTAGGTAGCGTTACTCAAGAGGTCCATTAACTCTAATCATCTACGGAGCAGCATAATGAAGTTATCCAACAAGCTTCTCCAATCTGCGGATGGGACCAATTTGGAAATTTGCTCGAGCTGCCACTCGCCTGCCACTGACTTTGAAGATTCTGTGCGACTTTGCATTCAAATTTGGTGAAAAGCTTTCTCTGTAGTCCTATACAGTTGAGGGGTGAGGTTCATAGCCTTTGCATTTGCCTCGGAATGGCAAAGCTAAACTCTTCTTACGCCCCCCTTCCCGCACCCCAGTATCCAATGGAAACATTTACCAACCGATTACTCAAACCATATTGTGAGTATTTGTTGCCAAGCCGCCACTCCACTCACACCACGCGGATGTATTCGTACGCCTGAAAGGCATTTAGGCAGGAAAGCAAAGCGAGTTTCGCGGAGCAACGGGAGAAACGACCGAACGCCTCGAACGGGGCTCTCGAGGAGGAGCTCAAAAAAGGATTCAAAAGAATCGAAATAAATCAGCTTAACTTTCTCGTGCCGTGCGTCGGTAGCTCTCTTACGCTGCGGAAGTGATCCCTCTTACTTTTGCGAGAACGGCAGTGAGGGACTGTATATGGAGACACTGTGGTTGCGGGTTGCTTGTGGATGTGTCCTGTGGCAACCGCGAGTCCTGTGCGGAAGTGCGGAATGGATTTTTCACTTTCTCCGTCCCACTTGGTGCGCTGCGAGGAAAAAGGGATGCGCGGTGAAAAGAAAAATCGATAGCGGACGCCTCAAGGACTTCGATCGAGTAATTGTGCCAAAGCCAAAGCTGCACTCAAGAGGTCAACTTGAAGGCTGAAGCATTTGACAACCCCCCCCCCCCCCCCCTCCCACGTAACTCCTCTTCACTGTCGTGTCTACATCGGTCGGTCAACCCTCCCCGCCATGGTTGAAGCAGCCTGTTGAATTTGAAGAACGGTCAACCATGAGGCCGGATTGATGTTGGTGTATTAGTGTTAACGATTCGAGGCACATCCGAAGGGCAATCCGATCTTTTTATTCACCGTTCACCGGTAAGGCATCTGTTACCCAATAAATGTTCTATAAATAAAGCCAACTCGTTAAACAGTCGCTGAACCGCCAGAAATGGTTATTTGAAGGTCAGCAAAGTCCGGCAGCCGACCTCACATTGTATCACCTACTATTGCAATGGGTGTATCGATTACTAGATTACCGATTCGATGACGATTGCGGTTGCAAGATGCTTGTGCCTGTGTGATTTGTGATCCTGGTTGCTACTCACTGCCCGGCAAACGGCGTACCGGAGTTGCTAACCAGCACCGGAATTAGCATTATCCAGATGATCATCACGAGGAGTGGGAGGCGAGCGAACGGTTCACACGGGAGGTAGCTATTAGTCTGGTGGGGCTGGTAATGAGTGTAAAACTAACCCCCGGTCCTCCATTTGTGGGTGGCTGTGTGTGTGTGTGCGTACGTGCGTTTGGTTGGTGGAAGAAAACCACAAACACCAGTTTACATGCCAATTAGACGTCAATTACTGTAATTGAGGTTGAGTTGGAGAGAGAGAGAGAGGGAGAGAGAAATAGTTACTACCACTAGAGGGCAACACCAATCCGAGGGTCCGTTTCACTGCTCCACTGTATTACGTCTGACAATCCAAGCATGCGTCCGCAATATGAAGTGAATTCTGCCCTCCCGACGGTCGTTAGCAGGTGTTGAACGATTATTCCAGCAGTAGCAAATTGAGCTTCAACTAATGGTGAGAAAGTTGATTATTCAGTGTCTGTGAAGGGTGGCACGTGTGTTGGTTGTGAAATTGATTTATTTAACTACATACCAGCGTTTGATTTCATAATATGTCCCTAGCAGTCGAAGCTGATTAACCCTTCCCTTCTTTCCATTCCACAGCACAAGAGGAGCTGGAACCGTTGAACAACCTAAACATAAACAACACCGCCGAAGGCGTCTTCGATACATCCCGCTGCTGGAACACGATCAAATGTTTGTTCAACGGTGTCATCTGCTCGCACAAGTTCAAAAATGTGCAGGTAAGTCCACCAGCAAACCAAACCAGCACACGCATTAGCAAAAGATAAACATTAAATTGAGTTTCTTGGGAGCGTGAGAAAGGGGACTGATGGAGTAGAACCGACGTTTTGATAGACTTGCGGCCGTACAAAGTACAGTTCTAAGTACAAAGAACAAAGAAACAAGTGAAATGCTGCCTGCAACGGCACCATGGTGCTAGGTGGTGCTGCATCAATAAGACACCCACGTAATCTCACCATCACCAAGTGATAAGCCCCAACGGAGGAGCGGTAATGAGAATGCTAAAACAGTCCCAGTAATGGAGTTGCAAGATTGTTTGTCTTGCTGCAAAGTGAAGAACGGCAGCGGACTGGTCGATGGTATTTGCACGGGAGTAGGTCGATTTGGAGTTTTTAAAGTAAACCAAACTCTTCTAAATGAAGAATACTAAAAGATAAAGTTACGGACAACTGCATGGTCTTCCATCAGTTATTCAATTCCCTCACTCTTCGAAGCTACAATATGTTTGCACATTCTACGTCCAATAGCGAACCAAAAGAACGAGCGGCATAGAAACATAGCAGCCTCACGTAGCGCAGCTTCTATTTGACGGGCCTCACGTCCAAGTTGTATTTCAGCATGGTGATGCACCATTTTCTTTCCATATTTTTTTTCTCACTTCATATGGACTTTTTTCAATGAAAAGCCACGCTATTGAAACAAGAACCTAGCGCGTAGTGGCGTGTGTACACTGGAATGGTGTATTGTAAATAAAAATGAAATAAAAATGAATAACGAATCACGGACGCGCTCGCCAGAGCCACGCGCCTCGGTGGAAGGAAAATGAAAAACTTTTCTCGTTTTTTTTTTTGTTAAGATCCTCAGTTTTTCCCTCCTTACCTCGCCGTCTGTCGATTTGTATGCTTCTCGCAACATATTTGTTCGTTATACGATAGGAGCGTGCTGCACTAGCACTATACCTGCCCACCGGGGGCCTGTGTGCGAGAAGAACGAGCTGCATAAAAATGCAAAACGAGAATAAATGCTTCGACAGGACGCTGCTGCTGTGACGTCTACACGGCTTGGGAAACAATACGGTGCTGCAGCGGACAACAATCCGCACGCTTCAGCTGGATCCTGGGCACCTGGTTTTATGACAAATGGAATCAACTTTTTCCTTGAAACAACTGCAGCGTAACTGTAGCATCTGTTCCTCTTCCTCGGTAAACCCTTTCCGCAATGCTGCATCGCATTCCGTTGTGTCAATGCGCTCGATAGCTGGGTGTGGAGCGAGCTTTCAGCTCCATTTTGCAGGAAACCTTTTAAGCAATCCTCTCTGGGCATATACACACTGCGCGGGAGCATCTTCAGGGTAGTAACGTCGTCGGCCAGAAGAAACCAGTGTGTCTAGTTACCTCGAGTACCCTCTCGACCAGTCCCCTGGACAAAAAACCTGATGAAATGGAAATGAAGCAGCACAAGACGACAATGGGTTCATGCTGGCCGGGAGGGACTGCTGGATTCAATCAGTTCAGAGCTGCCTGCCTACGAAACCATACGAAGGAGTTCCGTTTTCTCCAACTTCTTCGGTTCTATCGGGAGACAGACCTCCAAGAAGGTCATCCGCTATGTTGCTTCACTTGGAACGATCTGAAGGAAGCAAACTGTTCTACCATAAATCCCAAAGACATTCGAAGGGCAACCGATAGCCCCAATCGCAAGGCAGCTCCTTTCTATTGCACTAAGCTATGCCAACGGGGTTCTCCTGGGGAACGTTCGTTCTTTCGTTGAAGTTATGGTTTCTTGTTTTCAACCGAATTGTCCTTCTTCTGTCTCTGGCTGGGGGAGAAAAGTCAAAAAGGTTCTGAAAAGGTTTACGACAATATTAGAACCCAGTATTTTACGGTTATGTAGGTCACTTTGAGTGAAGCATTACCATCTTTGAGGGGAAACCTTTTCCAACGAAATGCAACAATACGCTAAAAACCCCTGCGGTTACGGGGCTTTTCGTCAAAAACAGGATCCTGCTTTATACTTTCTTGTGGTCGACGTAATTCGACCGCAGAACAATGTGAATATTAATTAACCTTTGGTAGGGTTGGTAAGCCGGTCGTGACGACCGCACGAAAGAAACGTTGTTGCCTGGGGCTACTAGATGCGCAGCCAGGAATCAAAATCATGCTTCATTTCATTATTCAATAGGCGGTTGAATATTGAAAAGTAAGCCACGAGCCATAAATTGCATGCCATTCTGACGTTTCCCAAATACAAATGACCTGTTTTTAATTGATTTGAACCTGGTAGGATTTAAAATTCCCAAAATATATGATGCAAATTTAATTGAGAATAGTAGAATTGCATTTGTCGTCAATATTGCATCGATCGACTTAAGTCTTGATTAATATTTCAATTGCTACTCTGCTAGTAAGCAACTTTGGGCACCAATTTACAAAATGAATTGATAAATCCATCAGTACTGGTCCCATGGTGTTTTATTTTCAAATGGTAAAAACTGAAATAGCTTCATGCTTTTGTTGATTTAAGTCGATCGAACGTTGACGCCTGTCACGAACACTTCTATAAGCTGGGTTCAGATAGGAATCAATAGGTACACATTGAGCCGGGGAGACTCATTCGGCGCCAACGGATCCGTTTTTATAGAAAACCGAACCATTGTGTTTGTGGAAACCATGGTTGCACGCTAAAACCAAATGTTTTTGCATCACGAACCCGAGCTGCTGAACTGATTGTCATTGACTCATGTCGAAACGTCCATTCCGGTCGGTGGTCGGTGTGTAATAACACTCCACGGTGTTGCAGACAAGCAATGGCATTGCCGCACCACTCGACACTAGTCACGGCAAGAGGGATTAGACCGAGATTTACATTCCCGATGCTGCCTGGGCTTTCGCTTGTCTAGTCTGCCACTCGATGGTTGTGCTTCTGCTGCTGCAATCCCTCGTCTGCACGACACGCTTCCCGCTGGAAGCCACCCCATCACCGAGCGTTAGGTCGCAATCTATTTTCTGTAAATTCACCGTTCTTATCCCGGCAACCGGTTCCATGCTCCATGCGGTCCCGCTGCAAACTCACAATCATTCAGTGCCTGGACGTCCTGCATCTACTGTCCTGCACGCTGTAAGCACTACGCAGTGGCACAAATACCATATAATATGTGTGTCTTAGCAGCTGACCCATTTCCTCTGCCTGCACGGTGCATCGTTTTGCGTTGGTCTGCTGCAGAGACATGAGCGGGAAGATGAGCACCAGATGACAGTTCCTTTGCGAGTGAGCTGCCAGCACAGATAAGATTCCCGTTGATGATTGCTGGTTTTGCTGGTGGCATCTAAGGCTACCGTAAAGGGAATAGTGGAGTTGGTGTTTGTTTTGCTGCAAAGACCTCCAGCGAGCAGGATGATATTGGATTTACGACATTCCGTAATGTGCGACCGGACACACACGCACACACAACTGCATTACATTTTTGATGTCCAGGAAGCTCTCCAATTTGCACTTATTTCATCGCTTTACCGTGCGAACCGGAGGCTTTAATGAACCTTTTTTCATCAACATTTTTATGAGCGAATCAAGTAACTGATCGCATAGTACATGGTGTGGTAGTATACAAGTAAGTCATCTGAATGAGGTTCCGGGGAGTACTCTATAGGAAAAGTTTGCTTTTTATGTACCGTACGGTAACTTTCGCTTCACTTCTACACTACGAGTGCCCTGCGGGTGTTGAAAGTTGCAACCAACGAGTGGCTCAAATGCAGTTTCACCAACGAGCAGAGCACAAGCGAACTGCATCGCGGCTAATTGCATAGCCCCCCGGGGGGTATTATGCGAGTTATGCGCGTTCGTGCAGCGTGTCGTACAAGTTTGCAAACATTAAACCGTTTCACCTTTTTATTGGTTTATAATAATTACTAAGCTCTGCCAGTGCGATTCAACGAGTTTTAATCACCAAGATCAACTCCTAAAGGAAGCAAATTAGGGGTCACACTCGTACGGTGTAAAAGCTCAATTGCGAGCAAATTTGCTAAGTTATGGCATATTAGCACGGTGCACCGTTCGCTGATGAAGAGCGGATTTAGCGTCGAAATAATTCATTAACTGTTCGCGCGAAACGATGTTATTTATGATCATGGCATGATCGTATGGCATGGCAGCACCACCACCAACACCCACCATTCTAATGGGCGAAAGCTGCTGCCGACGTGCCTGGCGTTCTTAATGTCTCACTCGTCGTGCGAGAAACGGGGATTGAGTTATTGGTTGGGGATTTAGCGGACGCGCCCTGCATCAGCGAGTGCCACGGTGAGCGCCCCTGTCTGAATGCGATGATTTACGTGAGCAGTGATTGGGGAATCGCCATCATGGTACATGCACTGGTACACGTGATTTATGCTGGCGCATTTCATATAATGATGCAGTTTGATTTCTAACCATGCAGCGGTTTAGTAATGTTTGTTTTGCAGCGTTTATGTGCTGCGCATATGTACCCAAATGAGTGATGAGTGATTAGTTGATTTCAGAGGACTATTAGCCTCATGTTTTTTAAAAATTAATTTGCCTCATTACCTAATTGAACTCCTTTATTATGCTTCGCAGAAGAGACACACAATTAGCCTACTAGGGGCAACCTGACAGCTCGTCTCGCACAAATCGGAGTATCGAATGACGTAAATGATTTTCTTGGCCTACTCTGTCTGTCGTCCGCTGTTCGCCCTGCCCGGCGATCATTTTTCACAATTGCCTGAGGCAAGAAGAAGCTCCCCGAAGGAAAAGGAGTAAAAAGCCAAAACGGAATACATTCGCTGGCCGGGCGGTCGATCGGTCGGTCGGAACAGCTTTCTGACGTTATTTTCCCCTCAGTTTTTCCTTGGACCGTCTCGTCTATTATCCTACAATTTTCCTCTGTCTTTTGGAGTTTTTTATTACATCTCGAGCGAAAACTGAGACGACACCCGTGACGACAACGACGCAGCGTCGATCTCACCGAAGAGAAGCAGGAAAAGCAAGGAGTTTCTGCTGCTGTCTCGGAGGGAGCGCTGCGTGAAAGCTTCTCAGCCGAGACGCGCGCTGATTAAAGGCGCGGCGAAAACGCCCCGAAGGAGAGAGGAATTGCCGGGAAAGCCATTTTTTATCTCGCCTGGCCATGCAGCACCGCGGGAGCACCTTCTTCCCGAAGCCCGAAAGATTGTTTATGCGAGCGTTTTGGGTGTTGGGGCGTCCCTTTATGCTGCTGTTGTGTCCGTGCGCTTGTACGAGCATCCGCGTTCGGTCCCGTTTCGGCACGTTCTACGGCCGGACGGAAAGTGTCCCTTGGGCGTAGAATTTCGTCTGATAAACAGAACGCCAAACCAAGCCAAGCCAAGCGGGATGCGTAACGGACAACGTATCTCTTTCTGGCTCCATGTAAACACACACACACACACACATACACACAGAGGCGCGTTCGGATTCTAGGGGCGGCCAGTAAATTGCTGCTCGTTATGTTGCGTCGAAGTGATTGTCGAAGGAATCTTCGAAGGTTTTTGCACGGAGAGAGGAGTGAAGGTAGGGCGGCCCCTCTTTTTTTTGTCCTGTCACGCTGGATCTCACGTTACCGGGGTTTTCGGGTAGCTTCGGGGTCGGGTACGCCGAGTGTCCCGTCTCTGTTGCTCTGTTGTCCCGGAACACCCTCCACTTCACTTGCTGCTTCTTCTTGGTGCTGCTGGTTCTGGAGTATTTTGTACGTCGTTTGTTGTTTCTTATGGGCGTTGTTATCCCCTTTGTCACATCATAAAATTGGGTGTATTTGTATTATTACTTCGTGTCGTTCTTTTCTTTCCTTTTCTTTTCGCCTTTTGCCACGGTTTAATCCGTACGCATGCGAAAGTGAGAAGAAAAAGGCGTAACGAACGTTGTTTGCGCCGGGTTTTTTGCTCTTTGGAGACTTATTGCCAGCAATGGCCATTTAGCCACGAGCGAAACAACTTTATCACCATTTGGTAGAGCCAGTCCCGGTGAATTAGGTGATTCCAAGAATCGCGTTACAGTGGATGACCGTGAAGAGCTTCATGGCGGTCGTGCATCTTAGCGAGGAGGAGATTAGCGAGATATTGAAGTACCATCCGGAGGAGGATAAAATTATTTCTAAACTAAGCTCCTTCAAATAAAGATCCTTCAAACTATAATGCAGCTGCTAGAAAACGACCGCTTGCAATCAAACCAACTCGAATTGCTCCAACGCGCACATCACCACGAACGATCTTAATTAAAATCTCACTCACTGCTAACAGATTTTCATTTTCAAGAACCCTTCTCAACAACGAAAACGATTTGCAACCATTTGTGCCACGTCTCGGCAGCGCGCAGCACAAGCGGCACGACGCTGATTAAAACAAGTGCATTGGTCCCCCAACCAGGCGCTTCCATCGAAATTAATTTGATCGACAATCTCGACGCGAGAAATAATTACGAAACAAA
>NC_064874.1:5440000-5457500 GCF_943734745.1 Anopheles darlingi | reverse complement strand
CTCGACGTACATGGCGGCCTCGGGGTTGACCGCGGATAGTTGCGATAAGACCGATTTTCAGCACGTTACCGCCATGCTCGATTATGCGCTCGAGCTGTTCCAGAAGATTACCGATGTCAACGAACATTCCTTCAACAATTTCCGCATGCGGATCGGTAAGAACGATGATCCGGTTCTAGGGCACACATGGAGTCTGTGTTCATGGTTTCCTTTTCTGTTCACCTCACAGGCATCAACATAGGGCCGGTGGTGGCCGGTGTGATCGGTACTCGCAAGCCCCAGTACGATATCTGGGGTAATGCCGTGAATGTGGCTTCACGAATGGACTCGACCGGGCTGATGGATCACATCCAGGTGACGGAGGATGTCTACCAAATAGTGAAGGACAAGGGCTACAATCTGACCTGCCGTGGCACGGTGAACGTGAAGGGCAAGGGCACCATGATCACTTACCTGATGCCGGGTCTGGCTAAGGAGACGACCAACTAGGAGAAATCAATAATGTGTTGTATAGATCCCGCCCGCACCGCTTCTACCCTACCAACCTGCTCCTAGTCCCATGTAGTGAAGTAGTGTCTCGCCAATCCAACCTGACCCTCAATAGTCCCACCCAGAACGAGGGAACATATCACTGGAGTACGCCACAGGAACATCTCAGGCATACGAGTCCCGAATCCTGCCATATAGAATCTCCCCGGCTATCAGTGTTAGCGACCGCTGTGTTTTCGCTTTTGCCCCCCCCTAAAGATCAAGTCTTAGACTTTCTACCAAAGCACTGAGCCGCGACTGAACCGTCAGTCTAACCAGATACAATCGTTTCCAATCAGTATTATCCAGTAAGTACAATCGTTACAATGGCTTTACCAATAACAGATCCCGGGACAGGCAGGATAAAACAATCAAAAGTTAAGCGTTCTGTTAAGCGAATTCTGATTCCATTCCTGTTGCATATATGATTGTATATTTATCACGCTAGATTTGAGATGTAATGATGATCTATTTTTGCGTAGAGTTGTTAGAGCGCGTGTCTCGTTAAGGGTCAATTTAAGGCAATTTTAGACCGATGCCACCGAAAAACTTCGAACGTAAAACGTACGAAATGTAGACAAAAGAAAAGGACAAGACAGGAAGTGACGGATATGGCGAAGGTGGATAGAAGAAAGATGGATATATATTTTTGGAATCATGTTTATCCTTAAACTCGACTCGACCACACAGATATTACTCTCCCATTTCCACCCTCTCCGCTCAGTAATTTGAGAATCTTTGATTGATCATAGATTTCTGTTATTTGGGAAAATATCACTTGGAATTGAATCTCTTTTGTTAGCCACATTGCCCACATTGCCACATGATAAAAGGGCTTCTAAAGCTCGACACATTTCTACTACAGTAACCAATGTTCGATCCCGCGAAGACCAACGAAAACGCTTTAAGGGGGGGCTTCGGTATTTTATTTTATTTCTTCGCATTTATTTTTTATATTTTTTAATGAGTTCTTATCCTTTCAAGAGTATTGTGTAAAATTTTGAGATCAATCGAAGCAAAACTGACAAAGATATTGATTTTTGAAAAACAGAGCTTCATACATTGTTCAAAGCATCTCGCAATTTTGAATCGCGTTTCCCAAAACCTACGATTTCAAAGTCGGTGCCCATCGTAGCACAAAAACTAGTGGACCGATCGATTTGAAATTTTGAACATAAAATCTGTACACTATTTGCCAGGTAGCCCCGTTGAGTTTTTATAAAAATTGTCGATACTTTTTTTTATATATTTTTTTTAATTGTGTAAAGCTCATTGTTTGAGGCAATATCGAAAAAAAGCTTCACTTTTTCAACTTCAAAAATCTGCCAAAAATCGAAAAATGGGAAATTTAACAAAAACTCAACGGGGCTACCTGGATAAACTTATAATCTAACAAAAGAATATTCATTTGTGTGTTTCTGAAAACCCAGCACGTGGCTACGATGGGCACCGCAAAAAGTATATTTTTGCAAACTTGCCTTTCTAGATTGGATGCGATGGACGCAGTTTAGATCAAATCTTCCTCAAAATGGAACCAAATGTTCTTGAATAGTTGTTGTTTGATATGACATTATTTTGAAAACATAAAGTTGGATAGTTTCTTCACTAAAAATCGTCAAAAATGAGCCTTATTTTAACCTGAAATAACCAAAGCCCCCCCTTAAGTCCCCTATAGGTGTTTGATAAGATGTATGTCCTTCCTTTCCGCCAACTTCCCCAAGAACGAAACCGAATAGTATTTGTGTGTGTGTACGTGTGTGTGTGGGGAAGCGAAATTCAATTCAACGACCATCGTCCGTAAAGTATCATACTCACCGGCGCAAACGGCATAGTGAGACAAACATTACCAGTATAAATAATATGCTAAAGGGAATTACTAGTAGCAGTGTAAGGAAGGGCGCGACGAAATGAACGAAATCGAAGTAATCCGTAATCTAAGTATCGTAAAAAGAAAACCAAAGAAGCAAAACCGATGTCAAGCCCAACCCCACTCTGTATGGAATTTCACTCGAAGATAGGCCAAACTGCAAGACCTGGGTGCAAAATAAAGATGGAACAATGGATTATCCAGGTGAGAGGAGCGTTTCGATTCTAGTCCCGACCGAAATATCCGTACGCTACGGAGTACAGGTTCACGAACATTCAAGTAGGTAAATTAACAAAGTAAACTTTTGTGTACGGATTACTTTGTTTTAAGTAAATCAAAAATTGAAAAGGCATCATTGAACAGCATCTTGCCATGCAACCCTGCGTGCAAACTCGTCGTTTGCGCAGGCGTAGCACGCTCTCTTCGCCGTCGGAAAATGGACCCAAACATTCTCGATCCGGGGCGAAAAATTCTAAATTTAGTGCCGTCGTGGTTTTCAAGCCAGCACCATTCCATCTTGCCGTCTTCGCTCCCGTTGAGGTTCCGTTTCGTTTCGATTGCAGGTTGCAGTAGAAGTGGTTCCGAAAATGACGAACATTGATAGTGATCCACTTTTTACGTCGTTGTGCAACGAAAAGACGCTCCAGTCGCAGAATGAGGGCTTCTTTAACGTGTTCTACGAGTCGGTAGCTGATAACTTTAAAGGGGTCAATACCAACTGGCTAAAGGACGTGTACCATCGTGTACCGAGCGATGCCGGCAAGCTGCGCCTGGTGTACGATGATCCGGTCGTGGCGTACGAAGTCCAGGGTACGCTCGAGCACGTGAAACCCGTGTTCCGCGGGAAGGATGCAAAGTTCTCGTGGCAACGGCGGGAGCAGGCGTTGAAGTTGCTGGCTGAAAACAAAACGCAGATGGCCCTGATGATGGCCTGCCAGGCGGTAATGCGTGCGCCGGCCCAAGGAGTCGACAAGTTCATAGACAAAGGTCTCACGCTGGCGTTGGCCCTCTGGACCAGAGCGGAAGTGTTCATTCGCATGCTGGATGGAAAGCGAGCGTTACAGGATCTGCAGCTGGCGGCCAAGTGTGGACTTCCGGTGAAACAAAACGCGGATTACTACTCGCGGGTGGCTAAGTGTTATGCACGTAAGCAAGAAAAAGTTAATCAAAGGTTCGCTATTTGCCAGATAACAACTGTTTTCTTATTTAATTAGTTTGCGGTGAAGACGCTCGTGCGGAAGTGTCTGCGAAACTGTTCCATAGTCTTGGTGGCCACAACGATTATGCACTTGGTCGGCTAAAGGAAGATCTGGAGGATCTACGTGTGTTGAAGCGAGAAACACCATCGAATGAGGAAGAGAAAGTCCTTCCTACCTTTACCGGCGATGCAGCTAACAGCGAACTGAGCGGCGCTTCTTCGAAAATCAAACTCGTAGGCTCGAAGGATGACTCACGGGGACGGTACATTGCCGCGGCAGAAAATATCGCTCCCGGTGAACCCATCCTTGCAGAACCAGCCATCGCAGCCTGCTTGTATCCGAAGTTCTTTGGTTCGCATTGCAACGCTTGCTTCAATCGGTAATAGTCGCTGTATATTTGCTGCCCCAAAAGCAATCCAAGTAGCATAGGGACTGAATTTTTCGACTTTACCAACAGATTGGTCGCTGCCGTGGCCTGTCCTGATTGCTGTGGAGTAGCTTTCTGCTCGGTGGCTTGCCGTGATCGTGCGTGCGCTTCCTATCATCGATTCGAATGTCAGTATCTCGATCTGATGATCGGTTCCGGCATGTCGATCTTGTGCCATTTGGCACTCCGTATCGTTCTAGACGCGGGAACACCACAGGCAGCAATCGAGAAAGGGAATGCCCTTTTGGACCACCTCTGTGCTCACTCGCAGCTTCGGGAGGCTGAGGATCACTTCAAGCGCACCCTAATGACCACGTTTCTGTTGAGCATCCTGCAAAAGGCGGAATTTTTCGGACGCCGTACGACGGAATCACCGGAACCAAATGATCTGGAGCTCCAGGTCGGTACGATCATACTCGGGCTTCTGCAGACACTTCAATTCAATGCGCACGAAATCTATGAAACTCGCATCACGGGAGAGCATCGAGTTGATTCGGCTAAGGTGCAGTACCTAGGTGTAGGTATCTATCGCACCGCATCCATGTTCAATCACGAATGTTACCCCGGTGTGTCACGAACCTTCCTTGGAACGTCCATCATCTTCCACACCAGTCGTCCCATTCGTAGTGGAGCTGTTGTTCCAGAGAATTACGGCCCGCATTTTCTCCGCCAACCGAAACCGATGAGACAGCGTAATCTCCGGTCTCGGTACTGGTTCAAGTGCGAGTGTCGTACGTGTGCCGAAGATTGGCCACTGCTGGAACGACTCACCGATGAACCACGTTTACTCTGCCCAACGGACGGTTGTGAGAATGTGCTAGCCTTCCCGACGAAGCCATCGAAACGTAGCATCAAGTGTAGCAAGTGCAAGAAGCAGGTTAACCTAGAACCGAGCATGAAGATGGTCGATGCGAGCGAAGAACTGTATGCGTCCGCTGCAGAGATGATTACGGTATGTGTTTAAGGGTTATCCTACTAACTATTTTATTTTTTAAAATTTGCGACCTTGTCGTATCCCTGTACCAGTCTTCCTGACAAAAAAAGGAACCAAATCGCCGGTTAACACTAGATTCTCCTATTTGTTTCGTTCCATTTAGAATGAGCGTATCGACGAGGCGGTCGAACTGTTGACGAATGGGCTGAAGATGTTTGCACAGGTGGCCGTCCCACCACACAAACCGACCCACATCGCCGAGGAATCGTTGAGAGTTTGCTTCGCCGACAAGGCCACTACTAATCGCTACTGATCGGAGGCAGCTACTGCTTCCTTTTTTCCCGTGACCTACAGTCTAGCCCTACCTAGCGATGCAATAAAGTTGGCATAATATCACCGGATCTTTTGAACACTGAAAATTTCCCGAAACATCACCGTTGTTGGCTGTCACCGTTGGGAAGTTGGACCGCTTGGATACCGTTATCTCTGATACTCCCGTCGATCAGTGTCGTGCTCGGTGGCTTATCGATTGGTGCACTCTCGTCTAGTGTGCGTCCTCGTAGTGAAAAATGAATCGAACTGAAAAGAAGGTAAGAAATACGTTAATATACGCTGTTCTGGTGATCGTTCTGTCGCAGGTAAACTTACAGCGCTATGAAGAACACCACCATCTGGGTGCCCATCGTGAGCAGGAAGACTGCTTGCGGGTACGTGTTGATCGAGGAATTGTACACCTGCGTATAGAGCACACCGCTAAACAGTGGCACCGCGTTATCGAACACAGACAGGAAGGAGAAAATGATTCCTCGCTCCGTGTTGGGAACCATTTTCGATATCATCGAGCGCAGGACGGGTGCAACCACGGGACCAACGCTGGAAATCGTGGCCCCGATGTACAGCACCCAGCCAACCTGGGCAAAAATGTACACGAAACGTGCGCTGGCATGTGCGAGGGCACCGATCATGATGATGATCGTATCCTTGAGTCCCAGAACACGCGTAAAAAACGGTACACCGAGGAACATCATCACGACGTAAGCTGCCGATTGGTACGTCTTGAAGTAGCTATATAGATCCGTATCCCAGTTGAAGCGCAGCTGAGTGTACAGGTACATTTTTGGTTTTTCATCCCGCTGGAACGTGTAGAACGACATGGCCACCATGAGCAGGTACAGATAGGTGCGACGATGCAGCGTGCGCTTTTTCAGGAACGTTTGCACGGAACGGACAATGTGCTGACGGTCGAAGAAATCGAGCGGCATCCGGTACCAGGGAAGCTCCCGGATAGAACACTGCCGTTCGGTGGTGCGTGATTTCAGGAACAGCACGGAATACAAGATCGAACAGGCAAGCAGCGAGGCATTGATGGTGAACATGATCGTGTACGATTTGCCGGTGTGGTTGAAGATCACATTACCGAGTGCCACACCGATCGGCATCGTGCTCAGGTAGGTCGCATCGAGAATCGTTATACGCAGCGTGCGCTGTTCCACCGTCGTGATATCGGAGATGTAAGCAAAGCAGCTGGCAAAGATAGCTATATCAGCACCGGTCAGCACACTGGGCAGTGTCGCTGTGTAGATAATGTACTCGACGGGCCACGTGGGCATCCGGGTATTCACCACTATCATGACCGAGTAGAACAGCTTCCCGATCAGCCCGAGAACCAGCGGCAGCTTACGACCTCTCCGATCCGACCAGGCACCAAGAAACATGGCCAGGAAGATGGGTACCACATACATGGCGATGTTGTTCCACTGGTGAAAGGTGGACGTCGTGACCTGGACCTCCTTCTTGATGTCCTGGTACTGCTCGATGTTAAGACAGATTTCGTGCGAGTACCCGTGATCGACGGTGCAGGCTTTGTAAAGGAAAAATGCTTGCTCCACGACCGATGTCAGCATAAATGCCATCATGTACAGGAACATGGTCGGTTCGACGGAAATCAGGCGATACCAAGGAACGGTTGCTTGCAATGCCATCGTCGACACACTATCCGGTAAACTTCGATCATCACCGTCCGGTAGTCCCGTTGGTTTCGGTGGGAGCTGCGCCACCGTCATGGTGCTGGTCCTGCTGTCGCTGCCGCCAGCAGGCTGAAATCACACAAAGGTGTTAAATAGCGCTTTGACTGGCGCATCAGGTGGGAATAGCTTACCTCAGCACATTCTGCCGACGTTTGCATCGTACTCGAGCCACGAAGGCAGCTGGAGGACGGCTCGCGATCGACTGAACGGCCAAGTTAGTCGCATTCCTTCTCCGACCGGTGCTGCGTTGCTATTCACGTTTGATTAGCTTACAATTCCACGGTCAGACACGCGTTTCCAGCAGACCAATCTACGACTGATAGAGCCACTGGGCGGAGATAACGAGCTATCACGGTGAGATGAGTGAGATGCTGGGGCTGGCTCCTGTCCAGACACCTCCGACCACTTCTCTTCTTGTGGTGTAATTGAGGCTATTAAGCGTCCGGTCAGCTGGACTCCAAACGCATCCATTGATTCCACAGCATATGTCGTGAGCGTTGATTCGATTTCGCGATACCAGCGTTCCAAATACAAAGCTATCGCTGGAGCGCCGGCAGTTTGCTGATAACAGAGAAAGAATAATATTATTTTAAAATAATCAGCACCAGGAAAGCGAAAGTTGATGTAGTGAACTCGTTTACCAGCAAAAATTGGACTTCAACAACCGAAATAACTCTCTAGAAACTCTAGAAATGATTTGCAAGGCTAACGATTCCTGCCTGGAATTTTTACTCCAAGAACCCGGAAATTCAGGATTTTCTAAACAAAACAAAACGTGCTCATCACGTGCTGCTGTCAAACACAACTTTAGAATTTTTACTTTTTCCGTTTATTTGATTTCTCGAAAGAGTGCAATGGAGCGCGTTTCTCAATTAATCTAATTTACGCTATCTCGAGTGGTGTTCAAGAGACAATAATTCAGCTACTTTGTTGCCGGTTATCAGCGACGGGAGCAATAATGAAGAGTGTAATAATGAAGATAGTAAAATCAGAGGCGCGCAATGACGAACACGTTTTTATAGCCCGAGGGTTCAAGATAATCGCTAGAGGCGTGAAATGCACTTTTCAGTATCTTGATATGGCCTATTTTTACGCTTTATGCAGTTATGTTCACTGGAGGAATACTGAGGAGAGATAATTTTAAGGAAAAACCAACCAGCTATTTTCGGCGACGGATTTTCTTTCACTGGCTCGTTTCGTAACAGGCGCGCGGCAATCGATGCCGTTGGCATGGAACCTGAATTGCATAAAACTGCACTTTTGCAAAAAAAAATGCAGGTTTGCATAAAACTACAACGGTTTATCCGCATCATCAGGGTTAACCACATTTTCTAGAAAAACTATTAAAATGCTGTTTGGAAAGTAAAACTGAATTTATAATCCTCTCCAGACGGCTGATGTTCTGGCTCCAGAGCAATTGCAAAACAGAGTTACTAAGGCTTTTTTAAAAGAGTTAAAAAAAACTGAGGAAATAAGAAGAGTTTTCGTAAATCTTTCGCATCCTGTGTGAACGCACAGTTTTGTCGCAATTTTGGACGCAGCCAAAGAAATTACGTTTTCGCAACATTCAAAAACGAAAAAATCGATAATAACTAAAAACGATAAATTGTGCTCGAAATAATGGCTTTTGCCTTTATTTCGAGCAGTTTTCAAAAATGGGTTTACTCGAAAATTTGAACGGCAGTTTTTTGGCGCTCGTTTCGCGGAAAGTCGATGATGCGGTATGCTATGGTTTTCTCGTTTTTCACAAGCCACCCCCTCGGATCACTCGGCCATAATAGCTAAAGCACAGTGCAGGGACAAGCAGACAGACGGGTCACCAAACAGGAATCGGAATACTACCGACACTACCGCCGATAAATCGAGAAAAGTTCTTCATAAAATGTCGATCCCGGTTGCTGCTAAAGATTCATTGCTCCCAGAGTTGCTGTGCAAATATAATCCCAGGCAGAAAGTGTTAAAGCGGCCAGTAGCTCACCGTAGGTGGTGGAAACCTTTACTTTTACCAGGATTTTGAGCATTACCAACAACATTCGAATCAGTCGTTTTCACTCTTTAAAAACCGGAAATAATCTGTTGAAGTAAAGACTGGTGTACATAAATACTAGATAACGTAAAAAGTAGTCAATTTGTTACGGATTATAAACATTATTCCGGTTCAGATTTGCTCAGCAGCATTTTCTCGAAATGAACCAGTCTCTCGAGAAATAAGAAGCTTACATGGGTTCTACACATGGGACCTGAATAGAATTATTAATCTTTTCAGAAAAGAACTATATTAGTTAAGAAAACAACCAAGAAGCCGCGGTAGATCCAGATTAAGCTGAAGATATTATAGACATTGATTCCGAGAGAGAGAATGGAGATTACAAATTGGAGAACTATGGCGCTCGATCGCTAGCGGTACCAGCGGTTCAGAAGCCGATCTCTTCGATTGTAGCGGAATTTTGTATACTCCAAAGGCACGCGCAACATCATTGATAGACCCATGATGCATACCACTATGGAGACAGCACAATATGGATCATAAATCATCTGCCGCATGCTCGGCGGCCGTTACCCGGCATGACGTAAGCTTTGCACCTTAACCAAACCACATGCATTATCCCGTTGATCCATAATGTCCGGTCATGTTCGGTCATGTTTCCGAGCAGCTAACACTAATTCGCCCTACACCATTAAGGCCTATACTTTCGCCCTTGACCAACATTCCCTCCTCGCAGGTCTCAGCGACCTTTTTTTCTTCTATTCTCGCCCGGGGTGAGCCTTCATCATTTGTCATGTATCTGGCACAGTGGCTGGTTGCTGAAAATCCCGGAATGGAAAACTCGACGTGAGTTTTGCTTTTCTTTCCCGCCCCAATCGGAACCAACCTGCCCGGGGAAGATGATTCTCATTGCGACGACGACGTAACGACGAGGTATGAACGCTTGCGCTCGCCTGTAATGAGTGCTTCCCGCTGGGACTGGAAGGGATAATCAACATCCGATTGCCGTGCTTTGCCGTGCTGCTACTGCTGCTGCTGCGGCTGGGCCGGCCTTGGCACAACTGTGAACATACGCGGCCATCATCTGTAATTATCTTCTGAAAGCAGCGCATCTGTGGGCTCAAGTGCGCAACCTGCTGGAGACGCACGCTGGAGAGCCCTTCGCTGGCCGATTATCCAATGTTTCTGCTCACAAGAATCATTGGGCAAGACAGGGCACCATGGCCGTGCCAGAGGGGGGAACTCGGGCTATTATGCTTGATGCTGGCACCCAAAAAGGCCCTCTCAGACACAGACAGAGGCCTAAATTCCTGATTCTTCTCCCCCATTTTTTCTACTCCCCTTGCACCTCGATGACGAACTGAAGGGGTCTATCAAATCGGGAACAGTTATCGCGCCACTCGAGCTTAGGGCTGAAGATGCACTCTACCGGGGCCAGCCTACGGACCTAATTGATTGTCGGGCACTGAGAGCAGCTGGTTGTATGGAGATGAGGAGGTGTGTAACCGTGGTCAGGGACCGTGGGCCACTTCACCATTTTATTAATCTTCTCTTCTCGGCGTCCTCCGCTGCACTTTAAAGGTTCTTCCAGCTGTTCCGAATCCAAACGCGCCCAGACGCGCCAAAAAGGAGGTCCAAGCTCTTCACAGCCACAAACCACATTAACCTACTTCCTGTCCACTGCTGGGGCTGCTGCGGCCGCTGGCATGTCGGGTGCGCTCCAAAACAATTATCTCCTACACCATTTGAATGTTGGCCAAACGTTTGTTACGTTGTGTTGTGGCCCCTGGTACTGTTCCCGATCCCGCGCGTTCCGGCTCATCCTCTGGGACATTCTCTTTTACCGATCCGGTGGCTCGCTGATCCATCTTGGCTCGCGCTCAAATCACATTCACTTCTTATCAGATGATGATGACCTCACGCGGAACACGAAATGCATTTTCGATCCACGCGAACGATTGAACCATCCCGAATGACGCTAACCCAAATCCGGTTCGGTCTTTGTGTGGCAAATGAGCAACTCATCTCTGTACGCCCGGTGGCCTCTTTCTTCTTGCTTCTCCTGCAGGTGGAACACACAGTTTACGGGGCGATGGGATACGGTCGTAACAAACAGCGGGTGAGCCCAATGTCTTCATTAGCGAGAGAGCTTTCGCGAAACATAATTGGTTGGTAGGCAAATGGCATCCACTACCATCAGTTGGTTCCCTCTCTCGTCACCGAACTGCGACCGAATCCAGGTGACATTGAAACCATTACCAGCTTCCCCCAGGTTCACCGGACCATTAGGCTGCCTACCAGTCAGGCGGCGTCTTAATTATTTCCCTATCACGAGAGGTCGCCGGTGCAGTAGTTGCACTAGTTTCCAGCTGGTGGTCACACACCGGAGCACACCGCTGGGTCGCATGCATCGACACCGAACATGGGACACTCCCACGGTGTGCAGCACCTTCCGCCATTGTTTCCACGCTTTTCGCTTACATCGCCTCTGCCGGTGGTCGCGAGGAATCACATCGCGGAACCCGTCCGTTGGCGGTCATGTTAACAGCCTGTCTGGGGACGGTCATTGAATGGCCAACCGATGGCGTTGCAGCAATAGTAGTAAAAAACGTTTCGATAGCGACACGTCAGAGAAATCATTGTGATTTTGGTATTTCGAATAAGAAGATCTAATGTGCCTCGAATTACCAGGATGATCTAGAAGGCCGTGATTCTCAACCTAACCTCAGCTGAGATTGACATTTTGACAGCGACCTGACAGCGCTGACGCCTCTTAACCTCAAACCCAATTTCGCAACGTGCCGGTGTCACCGTTTCCGCTTCGGAAGCGACGTGGGAATATGGCGGACACCCTCTCCGACGACGACGACGACAACGAAACACACATGTCGCAGGTTAATTTACATTCTCGGAGTGGTGCCACGGAATTTCCTTTTCATTTGAAGCTACTCGCTATTCGGAATGATTTTCATGCAAATTTGCTTCTTTTCTTTAGCGACTACCTTCTCTAGAGGGTTGCTGCTGCTGCTGTGACATGTTTTCTTCTCATAACTTTGGCCAGCGTAAAAATATGGAAACCCAAAATTAGCGCTACATTCCAGCCTCTCTCTGCACCATGCTCGGTACAGGCTACATCCCACACAAATAGCTGGATGCACGATTGAGGCCACCTCACGCGCTGGCACGTGCTCGATACGGGCGAAGCTTCACTTTTCCTGTTTTCCACCAAAACGTCCATCGAAGGTTCATCGACCGACCTGTGAGCCCGATCCGCGCGATAAGCGGTTACCGGTTTCCGGTTAGTCGCCTGGCTGGCTGCGGAACCTGTTCATCATCATACGAAGCAGCAGCAGCGGTAGAAGGGAACTCCTTTTCAATGTCAACCCATCGATGGTGATTGCGATTTTCTATTTTCTGCCGGCGTACCGCGACCGGAGAAACCAGAACCGTCCGTCCGATACGGCGGGCGTGCGTCGAAATCGGGCCAAACCCATGGCACCGGGAACCGCGATGTGGCCAATTGCCATCCATCGTGCCGTCCAGCTCGTGGCCAGGTTAAAATTAAAATCAATGACATGCAATCTACCTGGCCGGTCGGCGGGCTGGCTTAGGTCGCCACCGACACCGCCATCTGCCTTGGCGATAACAAGGACGCCTACAACACCGACGCCACCGTCGCCGCCACCACCGCGATCAGCGATTGCGACAATTTATTGTGATAATTAAGGAATTAAAGTCTCTCCGTGCGAGCGCGCATACCACCCCCTCGCGGGCTTTCACTCTCTCTCTCTCCTTCAACTAATGGTGCGACCAGAACCGACTGCCAGATCGCGGTCTCGCGGGCTGCCGTAACGGTGTCGATATGTGCGCCGACGCCACCAAGATGCACGCCTTGCGCCAATGCCAATTGCGCGTCAATTGAAGTGAAAAGCGATCGTTCGGATTCAGATTTACCGACCGCAATGTGGGCGATAAAAAGTAAAGTGAAACGGCTTCTTCTCGCCACCCTCTCCCCATTCCTCTCCTCCTTTTGGTGCTGTGGAAGAGGCCGTGGAAATGTGGGTTTTCGGGGTGAAAACATACTGATAACGGGGCGAGCGGGGTAGGGTAACGTGACAGTTTCGATTACTTTCTCCATCAAGCATCGGCTCTAATTCGAAGAGACAAATTGTGCTGTGCTGTGTGTGTGGTGGCCAATTGCTGTGTGAAGTGATTTGTTGGAACACTTATCTGGAGCATGCCAGTGGGGTGAGGACTGGTGCGCTGGAAAGAACAGCTGATTCGATGGGGGTGTTGAGCCATGATCGATGAGCCATGTCCGATTAAATATCGATCGCATGGAATGATCGCAACTTGTCGATGTATAGTTTAGCGGCATGTTCTATATCTACCAGAAGGTAGTCACGACGATCCTGAGAACAATTACCGTTCCTAGTTAATGCTTTCCTCATGACCTACATTACATCATCAACATCTGAACGCTATGTTGATGCTAGTATTCAGTGTTTGTACTATAAAAGCGAGGTATCTTGGGCTGTTTATGTAGAATATTCCAATATTATTGAATAAATAATAGACGAATTTGCTGTCAATAAAACGGGAAAATATCGAGCGATGTTTATGATAAAAGTAGGAAGATTCCATGAAAGATCTAGTCATCCTTTTAGAAGCCCCACAACTTTATCATAGTTGGCTAACTGGTCAAATTCCTTAAACCATTGACAGATTAGCGCAATGACAGGTTGGTTTTTTCCACCTTAAAACCAATATCCTTGAGTAGTCCAGTAATTTACTTCTTTTATCCGATTTCAGATCTGCATTCAGATCTGCGGCTACTGAATGGCGGCTTTCTCTTTCGCTGCCTGGCTGCCATCGATCGATAAGAACACCCTAACGATATTACTCGAAATCATGGGCATCTCTCGATTGTCGCGACAGGGCAATAAGCGTTCTCACACCTTCCATCTTCCACGGAAACGGAACATTTCAATTTACTGCACTCGACACCTGCTCATCGAGTGCACTGTAATTCCGCCATCTCGCACGCGGAACCCACTCGCAACTGACGGACTAACAGACTAACTGACTAACAGACTGACTGACTGCCTGTTGGCTGTTGGCTGCCATCAATTTAGCCATCGATCGAAAGCGATCCAATCGAAGTGTGGTAGCTGGCACTACTGCTGCTGAAGGGCTTCCGAAACCGAAACGGCAGCACCAATCCAGCGCCAGACCGCAATTGGGTCTAACCGTAATACGGTAACTGACACCGGGCGCGCGCGAGCACCCTGGCATCCGCACCCGGTCTACCACCAGGTCGACGACGACGACGACGACGACGACGTCGTTCACCTAAATCCGTATCCGCGTCGGCAACAGCAACTCAATTGGATCGCACCGTACATCACGCGAGGAAAAGTCTCCAACTTCCACGGGGTCTTCGTCGAGTGTCGTCAGGAATTACGACCTAAAATTAACCGATCCAAACGGAGGCGGTTTGGAGTGTTGGGCTCTCTTGGATTCGGAGTCTTGTGGAGTGGCGAGGCAAAGGGCGGATTTACGATGACTACGGTTGAGGAAATTACCGGTTGCCACCCAGTCTCGCCATCAGCAACAGCTGATCGTGCACGGCGCACGCTCCCTGATCGGTATAGATCGTACATAAAGATCTTCTTCAACGCTGGCTAGCTAGCTGGCCGGCCCCGGGGATGCGCGATCGTGAAGCTTCCCACAGCTCACCATCAGATCGCGGTCTTCAAATGGCGCGATCTTCGCGAAAGGAGCACCTCCGATAGTAGGCATGATTTTATCAACGCGAAATGCGATGCACCTCATCTCTACCGGCTCCATCGTCCATCATCCATCATCCATCAGCCATAAGCCGGTCTGGCTCGCTGCTTACATTAACCTCTCCAGGTGGCGCTAGTCGCCTGGAACCGCTCATTACGGGGTGCGGTGCGGGGACCTCGCACCGCCCTAAAAGGTCATGCCCCCGTCGGTATTAACCGAAGCGCCGTCCTCATCCTTCGATTTCACTTTTCTTCTTGGCGAGACTTGGCCAGGATGTTTTGCCACCTCGAGACTCGTTGTCGAGTAATTCGACGAGGCGAGCAATCACACTCCACGAACCACAAACACTCGCCAGGGCTCTATGACCCTTCGAGGGCATGCACACGCCGCGGCCACTCCTCGTTGGCGTTTTTGTTTTGGAATTTCTCAAATCGTAAAGCCTCATTGTCGGACCGTTTCAGGTGATTACCAGATGAGCTAGTTGCGGTGTGCTGCTGCGAATTTTATCGCTAAAGCCGATGAAGGTATAGAGAGACCGAAAGTTTTGTCCACTTGCACCGCACACACTGATTGGGCGCACGAGCACAGGAACTATAGTACTGGGACTGGGAGTACGGTATCCAACCCCTGTATAGGCAGAAGAGAAGCGGTATCAGGTGCAAGATGGCTATCGATAGCTTCAATTTTCTGGAATGATGAAGCACAAAGCCCTCCACCGAGCGGTGAATCTTGAAAGATGGAGACAAGATGATTACTGTAAACGAGAAGACGAGCTTTTGGGGCGAGATCCACCGTCGCACACACAACGGCGTCGCAGCCTCCGAAAAGTCCATCAGCAAACAAAGGCAGACGAGGAGAGAGGTAGAAGCCGCTTCTAGGTCTAGAAGAAGGCGAAAACTCATTGATCAATTCGATGTGCCGGTCGCCAGAATGTGTCTAGACGGTTAGAACGTTAGAACAGAACAAGTAGGGGGTCAGTATACGAGCTAGGCGACCGTTTCCTCTAAATGCTCGCGCTCCTAACCGCTCGCGTAACCATCGACCAAAAGTGCAGTTAGATGCCGGAGGGAAAAAGGCCTCAGGCAGGCAACGCGTCGTCGCGGTCGCCGTCGCTACACCGGAAGAATACCGTAGCGTGAGCGAACGTGCTCGCGGCTATAGCTTCTGTTCTGTGGCGTCTCGCCCGATTATGAGGTCTTCATATGATGGACCATGTTATTTGATGATGATGATGATCACCGGCGTACCTAATTAGTTGCGATGTCTATTGGCGGTCAACGGCAGCACGCAGGGTTGAAAGATTCGATCAAAAGTTCCCAAAAAAAAAACGCTGTTCAAAACACTTGTGATCGCTGAAGAGAGATTACCTGAAACTTGACGGTTAGCTAATTAATCGAAAAGCTTTAACGTGCAATATGCGATGAACAGCATCTTACTACTTCGCTCGATGGTTCTCACCAGTGGCTCTACTATCCACGGGATGATACCGATCGGGATGCAACGGAAATGAAGTCAACCTACTGTGTGATCTCCGTGGAGAGGATCTCTCCGTTTTTCCACACAAAAACGCATAATGATGCTTCAACCTTCCTCCGATGATTCTCGGACGCGCTCTCGGTGTTGGGGCGCACCCAGCAGCAGTCCAACCGGGTGTGGATATGGCCTTAATTCTCACCTCTTCTCCACCGCTAATCGCCAATCGACGCATCGACGTCGGTCTCGCTAGATAGGTGCACGGAGAGCGCCATGCCGCGCATTTACCGTACGGCACACATTACACATTCCTCGTCGCCACCTCGAGCCCTCCAAATCGGTTGCTGCATGGCCGCATCATCATCATCATCATTCGATTTCCGTTGCTTGAAGTGCGCTCAAGCTGGCGAGTGTGCCGTCTGCATTTCGTTCCGCTCCTCTGGAATGGCATTCAAAACCGGCCATCTTTGCGCATAAAACGCAGATTAATCGATGGAATTCAATTTGTTTAAAGCACCGGTTACGATTCCTCCGTACCATTCAAAAGACATCAACATAAGTGACGAACCCCGCCGCCGTTGCGTGTTGTTCGTTGAATGGCGTTAGAAATGTCACGTTGGTTCGACGGATTAAATTCAATCCTGTGACCTGCGCGCCCGTTTTTGGCCCCCCATTGTTTCTCGCCCTTAATCTCCCGATCATTACGCACCCTCTAACTAACCTGTCGAAGCCGGGCGCTTCGGGGAACACTGCGGTGGCTGCTGCTTAGCATAAACGTCATCCGCGACGCACGAGGCGACTGCGCTTGCTGCGATTGTCACCCATTCCCTTTTTTGGGGGGTGGTTAGAAATGAAAACGAAATTCGTTACCATGGATAGATTTAAATCTGACAATGGCAACGGTCATGTCATGGCCTCCGTCGCCGTCATGCGTGGGAAACTTTACTTTCTATACCCTTCTGGCTTCTGGTGGTGGTGGTGGTGGTTTTCACCAAAAATTTTCATCTTCATCCCGCAACGATGAAACCATGCGACAAATTCGCAGACTTCGTTGTGGTGGTTGCATGATGAATTTGAGAACAGATAACCCCCCTCTGTCGGTCGTTGGTCATATTATAACGAAATTTTGTAGAGATCTTTCCCTGGCCATGGCTTTCGAGGCTGTTAATTTGCTGAAACAAATAATTATGATAATCCAGCCGCGGTGTACCCGGTTTTTGACGACTTCTCACGCAAAATTTACTTTGGATATTTATGCCGGGCTGGAA
>NC_064874.1:5397500-5435000 GCF_943734745.1 Anopheles darlingi | reverse complement strand
AAAGTGAAGGAAGAAAACGCAAATTACGCCGCAAGAAGTAAGAAAAAAAAACGAAACAAAATCGGTGGCCAGTGGCCACGACCACGCGCCCGAAAAGGCAAATGTTTACTTACCATTTCGCCGCCTCGAAGGTGAAAGGTTAGCCGCTTGGTCCGTGTCATTGTGAGATTTGGGGTGTTTTCGCTCGAAAGTTTGCTTCTTAATAATTCGACCACTGCCGCCGACGTAGTAGGTCATTGTTTTCACTTCGGTTTAGAGCAAACATTTGCGGATAAGTGCTCTTTGCCTTGATTATTCCGTAATGGAAGGTTTATTTTTCCAGTGCATGCTGTTGGTTGCTGATCAATCTTGAATGTTCTTAAGCACGAAATCCTCACAAACACGATGACTCTTCAATCCGTAGTTGATCAAATTTTCTCCAATTAGTTGTGGTCAATGTAGATACTTGTAGGTTCCTTGAAATTTAAGTGCTTCGTCGGGAACATGCATTTGAAGATCAGCTTGTTTTCAATACTGCCATCGATGCAGTTCTGATTTCTCGTAATCAAATTGATTTGAATTTTCCACTTCTATCCACAATCAATAGTTTCTCGCATCTGTCTAGGCTATTCAATACAAACAAGTATCACTTTTGACTCCAACTTTTAATCCATACTCCTAATAACATAACCTACATCGAACACGAAACTAGGAAAAGTTCTCTAATCCTCTTCCAACCCAATCCACATCGACATGCATACTTGGATCAAATCGAAAATGACGAATTGTGACCCATTTTACGTCAATGTCACAGTCTGTCAACTGCCCGCGACAACACGGCTACTGCGATCCGGTATACGAAGAAGCGGAGACAAGGCAAGGAACACAGCGACGATACCTTCTTCCCTTTCGATACCACATACACCGCGCGTCATGCATGGACGCCTTTTGAGGTTTCGAGACTTGTCGTCTAACCTTAAAAATGTAATACTTTTCCCCGCCACCACTGGGGCACACACCGGGTGCAGCAAACCGAACCATGCCTGGTCCCCTCCCCGGGGGGTGTTTGGAGATTACCCAAGACAAACCAGTGACAGGTAAATTCACCAAACCCGAAACCAACAGAAACTCGGCGAAAACCACGCAGAGAAACGCACATTCCAGCAGCAGCAGCAGCAGCAGAAATGATAGATTTTGATGGGCTACCGGGAATGGATCACATTTGCAAAAGAGCATAATGGGTCGGAGCGGAATGGGAATCGAATTGACAAAAGACCACGCGCGCACCCCATGGCTTCACGATGAGCCCACAAAAGTGATTTCCACCGATTTAGCGACGTTTCGCTTTCAATGAAGTTGCCTTCATGGTGATACAAATTGGTCTTTTCCCTTTCACATAATTTGGCTATCGCTCGCATATATAAAGCTAAATCCCTCTTCCCCTCCCCCCTCGCATCCCCCTCCTAATCGACCGCACAGACGCTTGCCTTCGATGATTGACATTGACCAATTTGCTACCCCACCCCCCGGGGGGAGTGAGCATTCATTGAGTTACCGAAAAATCTAATTTCTGTCTCGGCGACGGCGAAAGTGCATTCAAATGCGGTGTCCTCGTGCGTAGTGCGGCACGTGTTCCAACAGACCCAACAATTTGCTACTCTCCTGTGGGCACGCCAGTGGAAGGCCTTCTCCCGGAAGCCATGAACCGTGATCGAGTACAATGATCGAGTTAAATTGCCCGTTTCAACGATGTCACCGTAGAACGACTGCGGTTCGGCGAGAAGGGAGGGAGGGGAGGGCGGGAAGACCTACCGCAAATCGCCACTTTCTCGGGACCATTTCTTATTGGCGACGCCCTGACGCTACATGACGACAACTCTACTCAGTGGTCGATTACTTCTTTTACCATTTTGGTCTATTATTCGGTGGCCATTCCTTCGCAATTGAAGTTCATCATTTCGCTGTTTGTTACCAGAATTGTCACCACGTGTACGTGAGGAGACATTTTTTGGTTAAGGAATTCGATGAAAAAAATACGCAGATGCGAAATGTCCATTTTGTTCCATTTCTTCATCTCTGGCTCCCATCTGGGAGCTTCCAATCTCGCGTATGGAATCTGAAAGCCGTCAATGTTGCATGTACCACCTCTGCCAATTAATATCTGACCTCAGTTGTATATGTGCTCGCCAGCATTCACCAACGACGCACGTAGCTCGCTCGCTGTGAAAGTTCATCTCGAATGCTAATGATCGATGAAACCAACCGACCGCGCGACCCGAAACCAAATTACCTGTCGTACCGGGATCACCGCCTGCCGGCCTGTCGAGGGATGTGCATCTAAAAGTGCCGTACCGATACAGGGCTGGCGATCATCAGCGCTGTTAGCGGCCATGCTGCAACGCTGGGGCCACAGCCAGTGCGCCCTGTACGCAGCAGTCATCGCGGAACGGAAATGACATTTTTGAGCCTGTGACTCGCGCCGGCGCTCCTGACAGGTCGATGGGCGATGGGAAATGGAAAGCCACGAACGAGAGATGAGAATCACGATGCCGCCATGACGCACCGGACTCCCTTCTTTGGCCCAGGTGTCCTTCTGGTTGCATAGGCACGTCAACGAGTGAAGGGAGATTAGAAGAGGGCTCAATTAAAGGGCGGGGAGAGCGCGCAAAGAGCCCTTGGCGCATCGATAAGTATCGTGCTTCTCTCGCTAAGCTCCAGGCCGAAGTGAGAAAGCTGGATAAAGGCGTGGGGCTTTAAACTGTCTCTGCCGCTCTTTTGATAAATCTCAACAACTTTTCTCATAAACCACTGCAGAGCTCCAGCGATGTGGTGTATGTTGCTGGATGCCACGCTGGTTTTGGAGATAGAAAGGAAAGTATCCCTTTCAATCACGCGGCTCATCAGATCAGCGGTACTTGCGCGATAGTCTAGCGGTTTGATCATATCACCGACAGCATATCACTCTCTGGAAGTAAGCGGATTCAACACTAGTTGAGTTCTCCAATCATGCGATGCAACCAGACAACGATCAATATTATTCTACTATTTAAGGTCAACAGCCACTAGTTGGAGACCCCAAATTCTAAATACTGGCGCCTTAGCCTAGCCGTGCATTCGTATCAGTGTCAGGTATTCTTGTATCCGATCCGATCGAACCGTAATACGATCATCGATCGATCATCATACTCCAAAACCGAATCTCATCAGAGACCAGATCCGAGTTGTAACGAGAAGCTCTTGAGGAAGAGTGCTAGCTCCGGAGAGCGAAGTGGCCAACAACAACCAAAAAAAAAAACCCCAGGAAGGCATCCGATAAATTCCATGACCGTGGTCAATTTCCGATTCCGTGATGTACTACTCCGATGAGGAAAAACCGCTTGCTGGCTACATACTCACTAGCCCAGCAGCTTCGTTTCCGTTAGACAAGTGGACGGATGGGAAAATGATGGACAGTTGATTAAGCTATCGACGTGGTATGGAGGGAGGGAGGTGGTGGGAGAGTACATCATCTCATAATCGTTTGCAAAGGCGTGATGATGAGCATAGCATGATGAGCCCGATGCCAAATTTTGGAATGAGTTGCCGAAACCGTTTTCCAGTTATGGATTCTGGCCAACTCTTGGTCCAAGAAGGCGGTCTAGAGCGGCCAATCTAGAGTAGTAGGCCGAGGTGCAAAGGGCTCTATGATGGTACCAAACATGTTTAAGCTATCGAAGATCGAATACTTGCATTTGTTTAACATCCGATTTCATGTAGAAATTCTTATTTTCTCGGGAATCCTCCTCGTCTCTAAACGTCTTCCAAAATCAGTTCATCGAAAAGGAAACAAACCAATCGAAAGCGAAATCCCTGCCTTTTGTTGGAGTTCGACGCACGAACAGGATGTGACAATGCCCTGGTTAGGGCAGCGCGGAAGCGTGAAACACCTTTCCGGGAGATAATCATTTCGCTTTCAGTAGCCTCGACTCATCCGGAGCTACCGGACTATAGCTCCCGTTTGTAGTGCTGCGTCCATTCTGCTGCGACCATACACCGGTCGGCCTGAACGGATTAAGGTCGAATTGGTTGGCAACCGTAAAAATCGTTTGGCACGAACCTTGGCTCAGGTCGACCGGCCAACGATCCCGGTGTAGGTTAGCGCGCGTTTGCGGTCCGATTAACTCGTTAGCCCATCGGGCATGCTGGCTACCGGAGCGCGCGTGTTCGTCGGTTTAAACATTCCAAGTATTTTGCTACAAATGGGATTGTAGGCTCAGTTCAAGTTCAGGCTTCTGGGACAACATACTACACAGCCCCGGGGTGGAATTGACCGCTTAAATTGTCCGCAAGTGGGCTGGATATGCACTTCACAGAAGGTAGCGCCGAGGCCATTCACTTGACGGCAACAGCAGCAGCAGCAGCAGGAGCAGCAATGGTGACCATAGGTCACCATACCCGGAGGGCTTTTGTTCCCTCCGGCCGTCTCGAGGACAAATTGCTCTTCAGCATTAATCGTCCGTTTTCACTTCTCGGACCACTTCTCCGGAGGACCACATTCGGTGGAGGTTCGGTTCGTTTTTCCTAATGGATGATTAGAGGGATATTAGACCTCAGCTCAACCACCTTGCACCTGGCGCAGTGCGCCTTTTGCCAATTATCTAAAATACTTCCCCCGATGACCACCATCATCATCATTTACTGGCCGGTTACCGATTGAATGGCATCACAAACGCAACGCAGCGGCTGCTGCTGCTCATCAGCGGCCAGCGACCGAAATGCTCGTTCCTAAGAAGCACGATTAATTAATAAACGCAACAATACCATCTCGACCATTACAATCTTCCCGCGTAATGTCCAAACCCCAAAAAGTTGCTTCGCGAGGTGCTTTCTTTGCTTTCGAAGGGACCACGCAGGAGGTTTCCCTTTTTCGAGGTTTCGAGGAACAATTATGCGTTTGAAGGGCTCTCAAGACGGTGAGTACGATGCCTCCAATGTTCCAAGCCCTTCCGAGCGACTGCATCCCTCTTCTCTCCACCAAAAAAAAAAGGGTGCATATAAAGTTGGGGAAGGTTGCCCCTTAAATCACGGTTTTGTTATTTCCGTCCGTAAATGCTCGACCCAGCTCAGACCCTGGCCAGCATCCAGCCATCATCAACGCCAACGCATGATGCTGCGCAAGCCAAAGTACCACCGCGGCCCTCCCTCCCTCCTCCACCCCGGGTTATGCTACACTCTTTAATGACAAAACAAACAATTCCGACAGAAACAAGGCACGAGACCGACCGGTGGCATGCAGACGAATGGAGGGGAACGGGGCCACCGCTCGAACGGCACAAACGGAAGTACCGACTGCAACACAAAACCACAAAGCGTTTTCACACTTTCTCTTCACCGAGTTGGTTGCCGAGTTTTTTGGGGCCGCAACGCGCTTGACGAGCGCGTGCCTGATGAGATGCTGCTCTGCGATGTTGCGAAGAACAACCCCCCTTGTGCCACCTCAGAGCCTCACGCTGACTGTCGCGATCTTCTGGCGACAATTCAGTGAAATTCGACTGGACAAGCTGCTGTTGCTTTGTCGCATATTTTCCGCGCGTTCCACGGTCTCTTATCAATGCCCCGACGAACGGACGGATGGATGAAAAACAACAAAAAACATTCCAAAAAAAAATCTGTCGATAAGCGTGCCACGAACCGACGACGACGAAGACGACAAAACCGTTTCCCATCTCCACGGAGCTTTTCCTTCGATTTCGCTCCGTTCCCACCGGAACGGAGCACGGTGTTCCTGGGGACAGTTCTGTTTTTTTTTCCGGCACCAGTTTTCGCATTCCACGCCAGGCTGGAAGCTCATCAGCAGTCAGTCAGTCAGGCAGGCAGGCAGGCTGATGATGGTGTGGACCATTTCTCGCCTTACTGCGACGCCGGATAAGCTGAAATGCGAATGCGTCGCGTTGTTTCGGTGGCGGCCACACATTTCCATACAATCGAGCACTTCTATCGACACTTTATGATGATTCGGACACAAAGAGGGAGCGGGGGAAGAAGAAGAAAATAGAAAGAAGAGCTGCTACCTGCTGGCGGTGGGAGTTGCGGCTGCGGGTGTTTAAAATATTCGGAATGAAATTGTTAAATTTTCTCCGCATCGCAAAACGTGTAACAACACCCGCGCTTAGCGGTGGCGACACGCGGAAGCAACATTTTAACGGTGAAAGCACCCGGGAGGGGGAGGGGTGCCAAACGGCACCGGGACGGTTCCAAATCAGTGTTCTGTGATCTGCGTTCTGATCTAATGGCTGCTGCCGTCTGTGGTTGGCCCGGCACTAGAACAGCTTTATTTGTTTTATGTCTCCCTCTTCCGCATACTGGCAATTAGAACAACTGGACATAAACATGGTAATAGAGCTCCTGGCTGGCTGGATAGCTGGCTGGCTGGCGTAAACGAACTCATTGAGATGAATTGTTCGCGATAAAGTGATGTAGCCCATTAGCGGCACACGAAATGGGGGACAGCAACAGCAGCATCTTCACGCAGCATTTGATCTTCGTACAACTTTCGCACAATAAAAGGCCATTAGAGTCGCCTAAATTGTCTGCAAGATATCAGCCAGAAGTCTAAACAATCGTTCGAAGACTCCGGAACGATCATGAGTCACCGAAAAGATCCGGATGGTGATGCGCATAGCCGCAAGCGATCTGTGTTGTGATGCAAATTTTGACACAGTCAGAAACAGGTTAATAATGCACTTCACCGCATTCACCGCCCATCCCGACCTACCCCGCCATTGTAGCAGGCCAGCCTCCAAAAGACTCACAAAAGGAATTCGCACTCCAATTCGCACGACCAGCGGAGATGCTCGCCCCCTAAGTACCATTCGCATAAACAGCGGCAGCAGCAGCAGCAGCAGAAGCCGCGAGCTTCAATGCTTTGATTCTCCTCGTCGATCATACTTCGACAGGAGGGTCCCCGAAGAGAGCATAGGTAGCATAAGAAAGCAGCTGAGAGCAACCCACGAGAGCGATCACGCCAGTCCCAGCATCCATCGAGCATCGCTCTATGAGACTACTGCGATGAGCACGATACAGTGGCACAGCATAGCCTACTCCACTCACCCAGCAAGCCAGGTTGGAAAGAGAAAGGAGACTCGGACGTGACGAGAAAGAAAGATCTTTCTTCCGATGATCGCGATCTTGCATCTCGCTTCCCGGTGAGTCCCAGCAGCTGATGATAGAGAAACAAATCATTGCGTTTGCTGTCTCATCCTCCCTTTGTTCCTATTGCTTGCTGCTTCTCGCAGCTCGCCTCTAGTATTTCCACGATCATCGCTCTTCGCACTCTTCGGTTGGCGATCGTTCGAACGTACGATCGGCGCGAGTAACAGTTTTTCATTCATAGCAGAGGAGACCACGCAGACGACCCTTCGTATCGCTCATTTTCCACACCTTTCCCCCCTTACAAAGGCCCACACCACAACACACCTCCCCAGTACACTCAAAGTTCATTCGCGTTCATTCGCGATCATCACCATCATCGCGCGCAACCGTTAGCTCCCCATTTCTCCGCCCTGTCTAGCTTTCTCTCTCACTCACTCTCGTCTCTTTCTCTGTGTCTCTCCATCCCTTTCTTTCTATGCTCCAAGCGGGGAAAGATCAGTGCCGTGGGGCTAGGCGCCACCAACACAGTCATACAGCTTTTGCTGCTGCTGTTGGACGAGCATCGAGATCATCAAAGCACTACCATCATCATCATCATCATCGGCATCATCATCATCATGCTGGCTGATGATCGAGCGGGCCACCGGAATGGGCCGGTGAGTGTTGAAGTAACGGAGCAAATGCTGGCGCGAGGATCCCGAGCGAGAAAACCTGGAATGGTTAACCGCGGATCTACCGGGCATTCAGTTTTCCAGCTGTCGTTGGCCCGAGTGCACGTGCGCGCCGTCGTTCGCTTCCGACTTCCCCTCTCGACAGCCCAACTCGAGCCAGCCAGCCAGTGAGCCAGCATTTCCCTCGGACTTTAGCATTCAGTTTCGCGATCGTCACTGTCGCTGTAGTTGCCGCGATTGTTCGTTTGTCGTCGCAGTCTTCGGTGTACGATACCTCTGGTGTGTTTTTGGATTCCCTTTAAGAATTTGGTTGGATATTTTTACGAAAATTCCATAAAAAAAAGGTCAACAGCAAACAAGTGACTACTAGTGTGAAGTGTGAAGTGCAACAGTGCATTCCGAGTGTATCGTCTATTGATCCCTGTGTCGTGCTTAAAACAAAAAACCCATTTAAGTGAAAAGCACATCCAGCAGCTTTTGTGAAAATCATCGCCACCGAATAACAATTAATAGTAGAACCAGCATAATCAGCATCAGCTGCAGGGAGCACAAAAGCGCATTTGGCAGCATAAATGATAGATTGATCTGTTCCGTCGTACTTGAAGCACGCAAAACGTGACAGGTAGGTGTCCATGCACTTGCAGCATACCCAGGCAGCGTAGTGGGAAGAGCGGTCAGAACGGGAGAACCAAGTGATTTCATTAATGTCAAGCGACGAACTCTCCTCCAAGACCGAAGAACGCAAATAGTGAGGCTTCGACGTCAAATTAGCTCCACCGCTAATCAATGCGAACCATCTTAATTGATCATTAAAACGACCATTGTGCGGTGATGGGTTCGAGCAGATAAAATCAACCTTATCTTCCAGCAAACCTTCTTTTAAAGCCTTCACCCCGCGAGTGTGTTCGCCACAGAACGGGCGCAGAACGGAAACAAGAACGGTTCGAGTGGAAACGGCAATTCATAACTTTTCCAATTGAATTTTAACTACTCGACGTAAAGGTTTATGATCGTGCGTGCGAAGGCTGTGATGCCCGTAATCGAGACATGTGTTCGTCCGTTTAAGCACTTGCATCTCGACCACGACGACTATGACGACGACGAAGAGGATCATAAACCATTCAAACGAAACATGTCAATAAAGCTGCAAAGAGGGCTCCGCACTCACACGAAACGGGGGAGCGGCGCTGGTAAATTGGGTCTCATGGTGTGGCTCTAATCTATTTATTTCAAAACCGGCCCCGGGTTTATGGTGCACATCTTACACCCGGCGGTCCATTTAGTGTCCATCTATCGGTCTAATGGTGACCATAAAAACCGGCATGAAGTGATGATAATCGGTGCACATTGGCGCTCACATTGGAAGCACTTGGCTGGCTGGCTGGCTGGCTGGCTGGCTGGCTGGCTAGGTGGCTGGCTGGCTAGCCAGCGATGACTTGACTCTCCACTGTCGATATCGCATTACCAGAGAGAGAGAAAGCGATCGATAGCGAGCAGTAATTTTGCACGATCAGAAATTATGAATCTGCAACAGCGTGGTGGGAGTATGGGAGGAGGAGAGAAAATGATGCTCGCACACGAACATAGAACTGCCACAAAAGGATCGACAGGTAGAACATCATCAATCCATTCGATCCCATTGCGTTCCACTCAATGACCACATGTTGCAGTCACAGACCACCTGGAATGGACCCCGGGCGGGCGGGCGGGCGGTCTGGGATTGAAAACACATTAAACTCCTGCCTCCTGTGCTCCTGGAGCGGGGGGGCGGTCTGGCGAATGCGAAAATGACGAAGAAAACCTTCACCCGCTTTTCCCTATCATTCCATTAGCGCTGGCATTGAACTCGATCGCGCGAATTGCACTGGCAATGGAAGATTGCTTGATGAGAAACCGACCTGGAACCGCTGGAACGTGTTTTGCATTCCGATTCTGATGGCTTTCCTTTGGCCTCGCCTCGGGCGTTCTGAAGCGATACGATCGTGCTTCTTGATGATCAGTGCGTGCTGTCGAGATTGCTCGACTTAATACGCTGTTTTATGTGTCTGTGTCCGTGTGTGTGTATATGCTCGCATTAAGGCAATCAATTCTCGGCCGGTGACAGAGAGATGCTAATCGTACTAATTGCTACAGACGTAGCGGCTAAAGCGGCGATGGAGCTACGGAAACGATCGTAGCCCATGCCATAACGCGGGTTTATGTAACGAGCTGATTCCGTTCGTTTAAGGACATTTCCAGCGACCAGACCAGCTATAATTCAACCTGATGCGGGGCCTGGGAACCGCGGCCGATAATGTAATCAAACAAATCAAACTTTAATGGCACTTTCACTTGCTGCAAACGGCGGCCGATGATGCCGTCGAAAAAGCAGTAAAATGTTTTACAATTCTGCATAATTCATGTCGAGACGGTGGCGCTGTTTGCAAAACAAAAAACAGAACAGATCACTTCCGACTCCCAGAGGTTAACATTTATTATTCATCCGTCCTGTGGAGTGGCCGCCATCGACTGATCGACGGCGCGACCGTCTGCCAGCTTTCACCAGCTTAGGGTAGCATAATTGTCTTGGCATTCGCGATCGCATAGGCGCGCCGCCACTGGCACTGTCCAGTCTCATCATCCGCCCGGTCCTGGATCATGGATCGCTGCTGGTGCCGTGTTCGGGCGCATGTTTTTAGCGGACCCATAAAGTGGATCATAAATTCGCCAATAGTGATCAAGAAGAGTGCTTTGTGTGCGTGCTGATAGACGGGACCAAACACTAGGCCTACCGATCGTTAAATTAAAACGATTCCATTCCGCAGCCTGCAAACCGAAACTGGGAGGAGCTGAGGTTACGACCACCACTACGCCTGGCTCGTCTCCGGGACAGACAGGCCAGTGGTCAGTGGTCCAATTCATTTATATCCGCGGGAGGCCGCCCAGGAGATGTTAACCATTTTCGGAAACGATTATTGACCGCGCTTTATTGGCAAATGGAACCGGACCACGGATCGAAATAGTGCCATTTAGCGCGGCCGTCTGCCGGTTTGTGTGCGTGCGTGCGTGCGGTAGGTCCGGGACCGAAGCAACACGATCCAATGATCGATCTGTTTCGGGATTAATCGTTTCGCTTTAAATAAGACTAAGCCATCCATTGAGCCCGGTTGAATCGCAACCACAAAAGCAATAGAGAGAGAGAGAGAAACAAGTGCACCACCAAGGCCGAACTAGGCCATAACCGGAAAATATTGAAATTGTCCCCGATTTTCCTGTACTCGCACCAACAGCACCAGCAGCGGTAGCTCGATCGCGATCGCATTGATTTCTGATCGATCGATCGCGCTCGGGATCGGGCCGGCTCCATATATTTTCGGTGCGTTCCATTTCCGTGCCACCGTTTCCGATGCGATTGCCACCCGATTTCATAAATTTCGGACCCACTCCAACATGCCAGAGCAAGCGGTGGCCAGCGGTGGAGCTACGCTTGTGTTTGTTTTTCTGAAGCCTTTGCTTTGCTTAGAAATCTTTCTTCGCGTACCACGTGCGTACTTGCGTCGCCATCACTTTTCACGCTCGATTACACGGGTTCCCTTGTGGTGGCGGCGGCGGCGGCCAAAAAGGTGTTACCTTCAAGCAATGGACGGCAGATGGTCATCGCGCAAGAGTGCGCACCCGCGTCCGGGCAGACGCGCGCGCGCGCGCGAACCCGCGTAATGGAGGGCACAACATCATCACAGGCCTCGTTCCGGCGAAGGTACCGCTAGGTTTCGGCCGCGAATTATGAAGCCAACGGAGCAAAAAAGCAGGACCACAAGGAGGGTCACTCTCTCTCTCCCCTGGGGCTGCTCGTTGATGTCACGCTGATGTAACCAATGCTCACTCGTTCGATCTTTTGGAGCCGATCTTTTTTTTAGGGGGAGAAACGATGTCATTGGATCAAAGGTGTGAATCCAGTGCAGATCGAATTCGGTCGGTCACTTGCGTCAATATTTGTTTCGCTACGGTGGATTGGTGGTGAAAGCTGTAGAACAAATTTCTGCCCTGCCATCATCATGATGCTGATGATCGACTGTGCGACCTAGAAAGGTTGTCACCTTTTAATGATGCCCGGGAATGCGTGATCGTAAAATCATGGGCAAATGAGCAACGCAAATATGACCTGTTTTGTCATTGGCCCGAACGCCAGAAAAAAAATTGCCGACCAGTGTGTAAAATGCTCGACAAACATGCGCACGAACAACACATTTTAACAGTTATTTAAACTCGATCTTCAAACCATCAACGCTCGTTTGATGATTCGTGGTGCCGGAATGTGATTTTCTTATTATTATTTTTGTTGTTTTTTATTTCATTTGACGCCACGCCAACCGGACGGGACCGGTGTGCTAGGGCCATAAAATTAACAGCAAAGATGAAATGGGCACATTTTAATTTCATCAGTTTCGCCGCCACGAAAGCCGCTAAGATAAAGGCCCGCCCCGAGTAATGCGTTCCCCTTTCGATGAATAATGCATGCCCACCCTCCTGCGCCCTTATCTCAATAAATCGCCTTCGCCAACACATTCCAAAGTCAAGAAGCCGAATGTGGAATTGAGCTCTCAATCCACGGCCACATATGCAACAGCGTAATTTGGCGAGATTAACTGACTAATAACTGTTTGCAGAACGGTTTGGGTGCAACATTAACGATCAAGGTGTGGTGGTGTGGCTGTCATGTTTGATAATACAAACCGTTTCGCACTTTATCACGAGTAACGGTAGACTCCGAGCCAACCAATTGGAATGTGCCCAAAGCGTTAGAAAAATTCGGCAAGCCGTAGTTCCGTGGGGTGTGCAGACCATATAATGCATTCCTTGTAGTAACGTCTTGATTTCATCGAGCATATACCACACCAGACGGTGATGTTTGAGTTGTTCATCAGCACTCCGGTCCAAGATTTACACACAAGGCCACGTGTTTACTCCCTAAAAGACTACCTTTGTGCTTCTCTTAAACGTCCTCAAATAAGGGAAGAGATTGTTTGGTCAGCCAGCCTTGGTGTATGCATTCCGTACGCCAGTCGCAGTCTTTAAAATCACCAAACACCCGGCAGTTGCCTCAAGACTATGACTATGTGCAACGGAGAGTGAAGGTGTCATAAGGTGAAGAGCAAACAGTGTAGATAAGGTCTGGATCTCCTGATTCCTGGTGAGCAGATGTACCCAAATTTCGGGGCAATAAAAGATGAATCCACCAAAAAGGGTTGATCAGATGCAAGAGTTCCAGCAGGAACGCTGCGCTAGACCTAGTTACGAGCGTCATTTGTCCCACTTTGACTCGTGAGAATCGTGATTCCGAACCGATGATTCGCCATCTGACAGCATCTCATCAAATGTCATCCATTCACTGCCGAGCCGACGACTCATGCAACATCTCATCTTCACCGCGGTGTCGCCCTCAACTCGATGACGGATTTTATAATTCATACCGTCTCCTCTCCGCTCCGCTACTATTCGTTCTTCTTCCGCTGACTTGACTGTATTATTCGCAACTCACTCGCAACTTGAATTACATTTATCGGGCACAAACGAGCCACCCACGAGCCGGTCTGGCCACGATCATGACTGTAATCATGATGATCATGATCATGATCATAAAATTCATCTCACCAATTCATATCTTTTCCCGCATCAACACCACCACACCAGAGAACAAGCAGCAATTCGTGGATTCACGGGTGGCGAAGGAAAAGCTGAAAGTCAGCATCCAGCACCTCGGCGCTGACCTCGGCTTGCGTGCTGCTGATGCGGTGAGCGAGGGAAAGAAGGAAAAGGCAATCACCCACACACAACCCCACCGGGAGTTGGTCGTGAGGAAGGCAGCCATTGGGTGCGGGTGTTTAACTGCAATTTTTGGAATCGGAATCGAAACGTGGCTTTGGCGGAAGAGCACCTCACACGAGGGAGCGGGGTCAAGGGAAGGGCGGGGGGATCTAATTGCGCCGGGTACCAGGCTGCACTCTCCAGTTCCGGCCGGTTGTTTGACCGGATCTCGGCTGCTCGGGGTGCGAAATGGCGTTTTGGTTTCTCCGGAGGTCCGGATTCAAAATTGGAAACAAACGATCGACCACCTCTCGTTGGTGCGAGCGGCCATCGACTTTTGACTTCCCCAAGTTCAGTCCAGTTTCTCGAGTTCAAGTTTTCCCAGAGCAAACGCTGGCGGTTCGGCTGGAGTGATAACTCACCAACCGGTGGCAGTGGCCAACATGTCTAGCTGTCCTCTTTCTCTCTCTTTCTCGCTCACGCTCCATGATCATGCTTACAATCGATTAAGCAGATCATCATAAATGCGAATGATTGACTGGCAAATACACGGCGATCAACAGAAGCCCTATTGCCACTCACAAGACGCAATCGAAACCGCTCCAGGGCACCGATCGATCGTGCCACAGTGTGTGAGTGTGATTCGATCTCCGCCCTCCATTAATCGAAAAACGGCCCTATTTATGGCCTCAATCAACACGCAACTCCATGGTTTGGCGCCCGGAGGCAGAAGGCGTTCGTTCTGGGCGCTTTGACACCTGGCTCAATTTGTTTCATCCAATGGCTGGAGGTGGTGCATCCCTCGGGAATCTGGTTGGTCAACATTTCGAACCCGAATGCCATGAGACGATACGGCACTAAGGACGCCGGCTGATGGAGCAGCTATTAACAGCTCACCGGAATGGCCTCCGGTGGAACAAGGGAGGAGAAGGGTGAGGAGGCCATAAATAAATTGATGCCACACGCTACCGTCGAACCGTTAAACGATTGGATCGTCCTCTCGTCTCGTCTACCGATGAACCGGTGGATGGCCGTAAAACTGTCCACGCTTAATAGCTTTCGGGGCTTCGGTCGACCTATGCCGACTTCGGATGCTAACTCTCGTGAATATGATTGGGAAACTTTAAAAGATATGATTTGTTACTATGCGCGCATGTGTGAGTGTCTCATGGCAAAGAGTTGTTTAAAAGAATGCAGCTCAAACAATGTGATAACCTTTCTTCTGGGAAGTAGACTTTAAGTTAATTTGATGAAAGAAAGTCAAACCAGACAAGTGGATAGAATAACCCGCGATAAAGAACAGTTGTTTTGCTTCAATTTGTCACGTCAGTTCTTTTGAAATCAATGTAGTTTTAAGAAGACTTTATGGACTGGGTCGCCGTTGGCAATTTCACCACCCCATGATCATTAAACCAACCCACATTAAGAAATAAAAAAAACTCTCATGAAAAACGCTCTTCAAGCGTTCCGCAACAAATTCCAAGCACACCACTAATGAGCGCCATGTTCCGGCGTGTTTGTATTTAACAAAAAAACTATGACAAGAAGCGAACCCATAAGCACCGGTAAGGATGGTCCCGGAAGAAGCAAAAAGCACCCAAAGCGTGTTTATGCCAAGGGGTGTCTCATTCCCGACCGGCCGCGGATTTGCTTTTCCAGCTTCGCGAAGCGGGGGTTTCATTTGAATACGCCACGAAGCCATCGACCTACACCGAGCGAGAGAGAGGGTGCACACAAAAACGAGGGAAATCAATTCGTTCCAAGCGAGATGCTTCCTCCTACAGGCTGGACCCACTGTACCTTGGCACGCATTAAAGCGCTCGCGAACAAATTGGAACTTCGCCTTCGGTGGCACAGAAGCCTTGCCTTCTGTGTGGCTGCTGCGATCACGATCGACACACCGTGGTAGGAGCCCCGTGTGGAGCATGACAAGTCAATTAAGTAACTAGAGTACGCAAATGGAGCTCCTGGAGAGCTGGGAAGCCACACCATCGCAACGCAATCGCAACGCACCGTGCACGGATTGTGGCCGGGCCTGCGATTTGACTCACCTACGTACGATCTATCAGCAGATAGCCGAGCAGCAGCCTTGACTGTTACCAATTGCATTGCAACGCCAGTACACCGTCAAGTGGGTCGTGTGGCACGAGGAGGGCCACAGTCACCGATGGTGTCATCACGGTGTTCTTCGCTCCAGATTGAAATTCCGGTTTCGGCTGCATTCCCGCGTCAAATGGGGCCAACCGCTGGCAGGCTGGCTGGCCGGTGTGGTTAAATGAAACAAACAAACTGAGACATTCTAATCATCATTTCGAGCAGCAAATGGCTCATAAATGACGCCCCAGAATGGGCGGCAAAACACTCTCATCAAGTGCCTCGCCATCCCAGGTCCCAAGTTCCAAGCCCAGGTCTACCGGTCCCACGTCTGGGATCTAAATTAAAACATAACCGCTTCTCCGTGTCCCCTCCTCCCGCTGTTGTCTTATCGTAATGGCATCGATAAATGACTCGTTATTGTAGCTGAGATACTCATCAATCCACCCACAAACACCCGCTTTGGTTAGATCGGACTCGATCGGATAAGATCATGTCGAAGGGTGGTTGTGTGCCAGCCGAAAATTGTTGGCAACTGGAGCACAACATAATCGAATCGAAACTAACCTAGACAACCGCCTGCGGCAATAGACCCCTTCTTAGCTCGTCACCATTATCATCATCATCATGATCGTCATCATTTTGGGCAACAGAGCCATAACCTAACCTGTAATTTTGTCTCTTCTCCCCTTCCGTTGCAGATCGCGTGTGCTTACGGCATTATACAGACACTCCAGGGCTTTCGGTTTTTGGGCAATGTGGAAGTGGTGAACGCTGAGCTGCAACAGTGTATTGTCCATTCCCAGGTTTAGTGGCCCAAGTACCAAGCCTCGCGAGGTGCTAAAGTGTCAACTAGTGTTCTTGTACTGCAACTAGCGCACTTCAACAGCGACAACGACCACGTCGAACGAACGCAGAATGGCGACCTTTCACCAGCGGTTGGTAGTGTTGCTGCTGAGTATGCACCTTCTGGTGACGTGCGTCCTGGCGATCCCATCGCCGGCGACGGCAAGCGCAGCAGCGGCCAAGCACGATGACGGGGCGAAACCGACTCTGGACTCGGACACAGGCGATGATCGCGAGCTGAAGAGCGATGACGATGGGTACGACTTCTTCATGATCGATCAACTGTTCCTCAACAACCCGCAGTACCGCCAGCTGATCAGCGATCTGCAGGCGCACACCTTCGGTAGCAACTGGCGCCGAAAGCGGGACGTCTCGGACAGTGAGCTACCGGATGCGTTCCGTGGTGAGATCACCGAACCGCCGAGAACCTCGACCTCCGTACCTTCTTCGTCTACGTCTACCGCGAGCACCAGCGGCACCAGCGGCAGCAGCAGCAGTACCACCACCTCCAGTACAAGCACCACGACCACGACCAGCACCAGCTCTTCCAGCTCAACTCCCGTGACCTCTACCACCACCTCGAATGTTCCAACGTCGGGAACGTCGGTGTCCGCTGCTGCTACTGCTCCGCTTGATATCGAATCGAACCGTGACATTACCTCATCCTCCACCAACCTACCGAAGGCGGCCGCACTGACCAGCACCAAGGCGGACGTTTCGACGAAAAGCTCTTCCACGACCAACGGCGGCACCACGACACCGCTCGTGACCTCGACTCCATCGCGCGGCTCGACCGTCTCCACCAGCGCCTCGTATGGGTCATCCGGCTCGACGGAACCGCCAACGGCACGCAACGCAACGCTCGAGATGACGACGGCGGCCGCACCGATCCGTGCCAGCACACCGAGACGCCTTTCGCACAAGAACGGTTCGAACAAAAACAAGAACAAACTGTCGTCGACCACCAACAAACCGACCAGCATACCGGTCGGCCCGAACGCGGTCAACGTGAACAAGGTCAGTGTCAGCAGCAATGCCGTGGCCAGCAGCAGCAGTAGCAGCGGCAGCAACGCTGGCAGCACCCCGGCACTCCAGGCCGACGCACCGGTAGCGATCCCGGCGACCGAAAATGGAACTTCCGCTGGATTGGCTGGGAACAACAAAGATAAGGTAGGTCAACCATGAGATGGCACTTTCGTGCTACTCCCCATTCCTTTCTCTCCTCCCGTGATATCTACTGGCTTGGTATCCTATTAAAAACCCATCCAGAAAGCACTATCATCGTATTCGAATTTACTGCCGATAGCACCGTAGCCCTGGATCTCACCCTGGGGATATCTGGGTCTAATCGCGACCACCAACGACGACGACGCACGATGGAGGGTTTGGGCCCCTGTGCGATCCCTGAGCTTTTTCGGTCAATCGGGAGCGAGCGAGCGAAACGAAGAGGAGCTACGAAAAATGAAGCAATAGCCTCGGCCGCAAGTTTCTCGCGCTCCAGATGTCACAAGAAGGTCTCTGTCGAAACTCGGCAGAATGTCTGGATTCCTCTCGCACCGAGCTCTTGATTGGAGTAGGAACGGGACCGTACAGCGTTGAGCCGAAGGTTTATGGGGATCGCAATAAAGTGCTGAGCAAACACAGTCGACACTTTATAGCGGGTCGGGATGATGGGACTTGGAGGCCATCTTCCCCTATTACGTGGTTACTAGCGTCTTGTGATGCAACGCCGTACACCGTCCAGCGTAACACTTTGGTTACTGGTTGTCCGGTTTGTGCGTGTGTGAGACGAGGAATCATTAGATGCATTTCTAGCTGGTTGTGAGCTAATTCTAATTACGCCATAACTCACGCGCTGATCACCGGTGCCAAGACCATTACGGTTCAAGTGCTCTTTGCGTTAGAGCTCTAGCGCAAATGCCGCCTAATTAATTGCTGCGCCACATTCTACCACATCACCATCAACATACAACCCATCCAGGAGGTGAAGGCAACAGCAACGACTTGTGAGGCGATAAAACGTAGAACAAATCGGCACACTCACCCACATTAGCGCCGCACTTCCGGAAAAGTAGGTTGACCGGGGTATATAGCGTTGGGTGCGCTATGCGGTCCGGTCGGTCGGTGATCCATCCACCGCTGTTGCTGTTACTGCGCTCGCGAGAACTTCAAGCGTTAGCCGGACTACGAGGGGGTTTGCGCTTGCGGACCACCACCATTGCGGACTCCCAATACCCTCTTGGTTAAGGCTGGTCAGCGGTAACTTCACCAGACTTCGTTAGTACGCAGCATTTTCGAACGGTGGTTCCTTAACGGTTCATTCGAACTCCGACGGAATCGACTTTCTCCGCTCCACTCCCACTCCTTGTGTTGGTCTATTAAGATTGTAGCTGCATTAAGATAAAGTGCGCGGCCTCGCGAACTATAGCGTAAGGTACGGCACCCTCGTGTCGCGTGCAGATCGGTTTTGCCAGACGAAGGCGGTCCTTCTCGGTCCCGCCACATCCTGTGCACAGTAGAATGTGAATCTATTTGGGCCTGAACATAGACCAAATCTGCAAAAGAGTCGCGGCGACTCGAGCTAGCTGCACGATTCCCTTCCCTGATAATGGAGCGCTCCCTCCTTCCCTGGAGAAGTGGTATTCCAGTGCCAGTCCCTTGGTCGTCGACAGCGGAACAGCTCCATTACCTCCATGCTAGACGACGCTTCTGCGGTGGCTGCAGCACGTATAGAAGGTGTCGCCAGCCAGTCGGCCAATCTACGCGATACGCTAATTAATCGCCCAACTTTAAGGGCACAATTCCAGACGTGTAACTGGTCGGGCTGTCCCTTAGAGATCAGATAAATCGTTCCGCCTCCTCCCGCATTGGTTGCGCTGGCGGGGATGGTGATGCCCCATCAATCGCCCATGATCTATCGTGGCTTAATCGACCATCAGTGGACTGCCCCTCGCCTCTACCCAACCCTAGGCATCTCCCGGTGGCCCCGGTGTCTTTCGCGATGTCTTCCGCACATCGACAACACCAGAAGGGTACGTCCGGGGTGTGTACACCAGACGACGCTGGACCGTCCTAGGAGCGATAATGACCCGTAGGCGTGTCTGACGGAGCGAAGAACACGGAAGATCCGTGGCATTCTCGTGATTGCGCCACTCACTTGGCCGTGGCCCTGGAACCGGGGAAGGCCAGGAGGTTTGTGTCAAGAACAACGCATCGTTGCGCATAGTTTGTACGTGTTGCGCGCGTCAGAAGATTTACGAGGTGACTTTTACTTCGGCCACAGCGTAATTTGTGCTGGGCGACGCAATGGTCCCCGGTCCTGGTCCCGGGTCCCAGGTCCCAGTCCCCCGGGCACACTAGACAACGGACGACCGACCCGATGAGTAGCGGCTAGCGGCACCGTTAGGTTGTGGTTGCGCCATCCCACACTGTCACCACTCACACGCTTCCGGGAAAGCCGGCCTGACCGCAGGATGCAGGAGAATGTGGAATGTGTGTCAACTTACCCAACGCCAAACAAAGCGTCTGAGCCCGAGAGAGAACGTCACTCGGCGTCGCGGGGCCGGTTATGAGATGAGCTCATTATGTAAACGAACTATGGGACACACCGATGCGACAGTGGTTCAGTAGAACGCCGTCCGCCAGATCGATCGATGACCACGAACCGTGGTGGCTTCCGTGTTCTGGGGCGATCAGAATCGGTCCTACAGGTCGGAGAATGTAAAACGGTTTTACAGAACCGCTTTCTGGGCCGGTCTTGCCGCGAGCAAAGGGGTCTAGTGTTGATGCTCGTTGACAAACGCCGGTCAAGTGCGCTTCCTCGATCGCTCTATCTGGTTTGTTAGGTGGCGATGGCAGTAGCATAAATTTTCCCAGACCGCTTTTAAAGAGGGTTAATAGTTTGGCGTTACAAGTGTGTACCGAGAGCCAACAAGCGGACTTTGTAATCTGTAATGTTTGTGTTTGCTCCGGGCTCGGGGCGCAGTTTCTCGTTTGAGATTTTCTATGAAGATATTCCGGAAGCTTTACAGTTTGTAATGCTCTTCAACATACTTAAAAGCTGCACTTGGAAGTTATTGATCGACGTATTTGCTCCAATTGCTACAAGCTAAGGCTATTGCTTATTCCCTTGTATAATCCTTGTAAATACGGTTACTGCCTACAAAGCACTACCTAAGTCATTCAACTCATGGAGCATGGAGTGTTCAGCTCTATGTTCTTCTGTTGGCCACCAACGCTGGGCTAACGAAAGGTTAAGCAGCATATTTTGAAATAATAAGTGGTCTGTTGAACCACACAACTGCCTAGCCGACACTCCAGACACTTCTCACGGGCCTCATGAACTGTAGCAAAAGTGAAAAGCAATAAAACAACAATACATTTACCGCTAACCGCGCTGCCTAGGAAGTTGCGGCAGAAAAAACCGGCGGCCAATAATGTTCGTCTGTTTCGTCTGTATTTCATTTGTTCCGCTTGGAAGCAACAAATCTGCAAACACCATCCACGGCGTCTTACGTCATTCGACCACCACTAACCAACCATACTAGCTGGTAGCGTGCGTCGCGATGTGAAGAGAAAAGGAAGGACGTCGAGGAGGATCGCTTCGCGAATCCTCCATCTTCCGTCCAATTATCGCCACTTCAGTGTGAGCGACACAACGAAAGTGATTTGTAAACAAACGAAGACCCACAGCCCCAAGCGAGATGTGGTGGATTCAATGGATGAAGTGGCCACGTCACTGGCCACTGGGGTGTGGTAGCATAATTGAACGCCAGCCATGCTTAAGTTGCCATTGGGCATAGGTCCCAGGGGGTGGGAAGCATCTCTTAACTAGAGCCTTGGAACGAAGAATCCCCGACCCCTTCACCCGAACCATCGACTTCGATCGCAGTTGAAGAATGACCCAACCGATTCGCAAACCGATCACCGATGGCGATGGTGAGGAAGCTACGGTATACATCCAGCCCTAATTGGATAATGACCGCAGCAGCCCCTGGAGCCACCAACAGCTATTCAGCCAGCCCGGGCCCCGGGGATGTGTGCTGAAAGAATCACATTAGAATCACCTTCGTCGAGTCGTGGAGTCTACCCCTTTGGCAGAGGAAGGAAACTGCTGCTCCCTTCTTGCTGCCGGCTCCAGATGTGATCCAAAAAAATGGAAGCCATTCCGTGTCCGTGTGTCCGGCGCTTCGAATACCGGACTTCGTTTCGAATTAAATTTAATTACACAAAATTGGATGATCTAATCAAACGCTGGATGCTGGCACCATCGCGTAGATCTTCTCCGCGGTCGAAAGGGAGCTCCCTCGTGCCATTGACCAACGGTTTTCCTCGTGGACCAGACCCGTGGTGTGATCTAACGCAACCGGAACACATGATGAGCTCACTCTCGGCCGCGTGTGTAGACGCTTTTGGCCCATTCGGCCATTGGCATGTCCCGTTTAACGGGCGCTCCGGTAATCAGCAGAGATAACATCGCCATTCACGGAGCCAGTTCGGATCCGTACCAGGCACATACGAACCAAACAACCTCGAAGCTCAGCGCTTTTTTAAAGGGTTCGTAATCAAATTTCCGGACCCAGACTCAGAAGCGGTTGCATTCGAGGTTGGATTGAAACGTTTTCAAGCGGAAACACTCGATAGACTTTGAGTCACACACACACACGCATCCATATATGGTGTGTTCCGCCATCGGTGGCAACTGGGCCAATGGGACACGCTACCACCCTTTTTGAACGAACTCTAGGAAGTCTCCTCTGTCTCATCTCCTTGCATGCAGACGACGACGTGAGTTACTTGGCACAGAAGGAGAAGCCCATTTTTCGGTGGCGGCGGCTGCTGCTGGCGCCGCCACTCGTCGTCACCGTCGTGGTCGTCGACACCGTCGTCGTCGTCACCGTCGTCGAGACCATCGTCACCGTCGTTACCATCATCGTCGTCGTGCCACACGCTGACACACTTCACACGACACGCCACGCCGTAGAGGTTGAGCATAAAATTTGACGTTTATCATCGTTTCACCCTTTTTCCGAGGAACGAACTAGGGACTCGCGGTGGTTGCGCCGCCGTCATGGATGCACTGTCATGGGAAACGAACCCCACCGGCACTCGGGGTCCTCTCCTTCACCCCTTGGAAGGCACGGATTTCTGGTGCACGCGAAGGTGACTCCGGCAGACGATGGAAGTCGTTTGTTGGTTGTCGTAAGCGGCGGCGCTTGAGGGATATTGGAGGGCAGACTGCAACGCGCACAGAACACGCGCAAAAGTGCTCACGATCTACTTTTGACGACAATTATGCTCCATCAAAATCACACTGTTTTAATTATTTCATTTTACGTGCGCACTGCACTTTGGCCGCCATTGCTTCGGTCGCTGGGCGGTCATATGTGACGACGACGAATGAGTACGACCGATGATAACGGGGCGGGAAAGGAAGACGAAAGACTCCTCTAATGCTCTTATCGTTCGTATCTCTTGCATCACGTTTTGTTCTCGTTTTGCTCATGCCGGCAACTCATCCAGTTATCTCACATCATACAACAAATGGGATCTGTGTTCTCGGCCATACATTAACAATGTGAGTAAAAGGACTGGCTTATGATGAATGTCACATAAATACTCACATCACGAAAGCGCGTGACGTACTTTGAAAACTAATGCTAACGCAATTATGTTGAAAATTGAGTGCCAATCTAATAACGGTTCACCGCTGCACGATTAAAACTGTTTCCTGAAATGACATCAATCGAGCAGCTTCCACATTACATAATTTACATTTAATATGCTCGCGATCTAATCAAACCACACAAGCGAGCGCGTAATTGAGTGGCACATACATCAATCTAATCTCGCCCCGTGACCAGCATCGTACGGCACTCGATAGGACCGTGCACCGAGAGATGACTTCATCCAAATCAATCCAACCAGCACCAGCATCGAACGGTTGCTTTACGACTTGTTACAGCATAACAGCATGCGAGGCTCGATTCCATCGATTCCAAGACCCTAGGAAGGTCGTTCTTGGTCGCTTAGTTGGAAGATGCGCCTTTAGAGCCGGAACAAAACCGGTCAGCGTACATACACACATACACACACACACCGGTCACACCGGTTTCCAGGAGTAGTGCGTGCTCTGCTGCTCATCAACCCTTTTGCGCTTGTGCGCTGATTTGTGGCCTAGCCTAGGCCCTACAGACAGGTGGTGACCATTGCGAGGCAGAGCAAAAACCAATTCCCTTCGCGCCCAAATGCCGTTGCAAAAAAAAGAACGTGCGCGACACGTTGTCAATCAGCTGAAGATGGTCTTCCGGTTGGTCGGTCCGTGGCTGACTTATCAGCGTCAGAAGCGTCGTTCGATGGCAAGCAGGTGGCGGTATAAGGGCCTAACATGGGGAGCTAATTGCTCGAAAAGATGAATGACCAGCGCCAGCAACAAACGTCGTGCCAGTGAGGGAGCGGGTTTGATCTTGTCCGTGAACCAATATCGGTAATAGGGTGTTACACAATCCCACCAGCACTAGTGTGCGTGTTTGAAACAGAAGTAAAATCACTTGAGAACCACTGTTGCAGTTGCCAGAGACCGGTTGCAACGCCACGCCACGACAGAGACGAACTGCAGCAGTGAGAGTTGCATTTTCTCATTCCATTCGCGCAACGACACACGCAGTTCTATGCTTAGAATACGGCGGCTCGCAATAGAATGTATGTAACGGACGTAGAAAGTAGAATCGTTCAAATTCCCTTTTAAACAGTTACTCGCGATGAAGGAAATTCCATTTCCCCCTCCCTTTCCTTCATTGCTCACCGCGTCCGTGTCGTGAGATGGGGTTATTGATTTCTGAAAACGTAGTTGTAAACTCATCGAACTGACTAATTGATGCTGATTAATTATGATGCTCCCGGCCAACATGACTTTGCAGTATTCTTGGGGCAACATTTTTCACCAACATTATGATTAGCAATTCAAACCGCTGGGCAAAATAATGCTGCATTTCATGTAGAACCCATCGCTCGCTCTTAACGATCTGTTTTCCCATCCGAGTTTTACTAAGAATTTCCCTGAAACGCAACGCCCGCCAGACAGCCAGTACGCGCGCAGATGGGCGCGCCGATGCTGCTACCACGCAGCGGTCTCTCGGCAAAGATGAAATTGCCAACCCCAACCCGGGGACTATGATTACATCCCGGGATGATGATGATAATAACAAGCTCTACGTGAAATAGATGATTTATATGTATCCACAACATAACCGTTTTGCTGGTGTGACCATCGACGCCGCATTCCTTCGCTCTTTTGCTCGTCGTCGTCGTCATCGTCGTCGTCGTTGTGGTCGTCCTGGTCGGCGTACCATGCGTTCTCGATCGATTAGCTTCGCACTTTGCTAGTGACACAAGCCGCTTGCGACATGGGTTCGTCGTCTAGCAGGGCAACGCAGCGCAGTCCCGCAGTTTCTGCAGCGAAGCAATCGCGGAGAAAAAGTTGTGATCTCTGCCGACCACCGCGGTACTCCACCACCGGCATACCGTTATTAGCGTACTAGAACGATTGAAATTAAACTTTAATGATGATTGTTTGCGACCGCGGGCCGAGGTGACATGGGTTCGCGATCCCGGAGGCCGCTTTGTGCCACGCTTCACTCTTTCACACCTTTGTCCCTGCCGGTGAGGGCGCGCTTTGTGCGATCCGATCGCACCTCTTCAGAGCATACAATACCCAGTATGCCCCTTTCCAGCAGAAGAAGATGGCTGCCAGACTGACAAGAACAGATCATCGTTCTGGCCGTTCTGAAAGAGTGATTGTGCTGAACTGTAGTGGCTCCTTCCTGTCCTCTTCGAGGGCATTAAAACGTTCGATTCCAAACTGCAGCATTGAGCATTGAACATTGTTCTCCTGTTCGTGTCGTGGGAACACGGATGACAATCCGTAATCCACAGCCGAAAATCAATTATCTTTCTCGCTCTCTCTCTCTCTCTCTCTCTCGGGCGCTCTCGAGCCGCACCAATCTCGATGTAGTGGATGATAAAAATGACTTCTTGTACAAGGACAGCACCCTCGAGAGGAAATTGTTTCACAAACGGAAGCGCAGGTCATTTGCTGACGATGCCGTTGGTTTCAAGCAGATGACGCTGCAGCTACTGATGATCCATCGGCCATCGGTGGACGTTGCTGGCGTCCGATTTTCTCTTCCCTTTGCCATTTGATTCAAAGAACGATTTCCTCCTGGCAACAGGGCTGAGGTGGACCGTAATTCCCGTGAGATCATTCTGTCCGAGATTTTCGAGAAATTTCACACGCACAGACCCGCGGTGACTGTGAAGCGAGATCATTGTACTAATAAAGCGCACGCTGGGTACACACGTTCTGGAACATCGTTACTGATGCTGCTCCAGGTAAAGAAGGAATTTATGCTCGCGGTTTGGGCGAGAAGAAACGCACACAGAACAAGCCCGAGGACTGTGATTGCACCACACAATCCGCATTCCGCGATACCGCCGCGGATTCGCGTCATTCTCGGTTCACCCGCAATTGTACTATTAATCCGTTGACCCAGTAAGAGTAGAGCCCTCGCCGAGAACCGCCGAGATGGTTTGATGGCCACCAGACCAAAGCCAAACCCCTAAGCCTAACAATACAAATTAACGGGCTGCTTCTAAATCGTGCCAAAAAACCAAAGAAACCGTTTACTTCCATCACCACCATCTCCAGCAATCACAGCAACCGCCAAGCAGCGAACCGTCCGCATTGCCTTGAAGAGCTGGAACGGTAATTAAAATTAAAGAAACACCAGGCCCTTTTCCTCAAGCGATACCCACACCACGGCAGCAGCAGCAACAGCAACAGCAGCCCCCCTGTTGGCCGGGAGAAAACTGTTCTTGATTCGATAATCATAATGAAGGAAGAAGCCACGCTCATCATCTAACTCGTGGTGATCCCGCCCTGACCTAGCCAGCCATGGAGGGAGCGAGGGCAACCGGGAACCCTGCCTGGTGCTCGGTTCCGTGATGCTAAACCGCGGTGGAAGCGTTAAATCGTAACCACCAAAGCGCACCCAACGCAGAGGGGAGGCCCACGGCACCTGTGCGCCACCTTCGTGCTCCCGGGAGGCCATTGTTATTCGATGGAGGGAAAATATTTTGGCAATCTTTCACTGGCTGGCAGGCTGGCAGGCTGGCAGGCTGGGGGAGATCAAACAAAGTACCTAAACAGAACAATTATTTCCACACTTTCCGACGAGAGCGGGGGGAGGCCCGTCTGGTCAGATTAAGATTGAGGTCAGATTGGGCCTTCCGAGGGCCAGGTGAGGACTGGCAAACGGGCCGGCACCGTTAGTGACCATTCGCGATCTGTCTAATGGCCTCGCGGTATGGTTTGCATTCGCGCGGTTTTTGGCGCGGTGGAGTTGACTGTTTGAAGATCCATCTCTTAGCGATCCGAATCCCGTGATCGTTGTCCGGAAAACAATAGGTTGATATTCGCGGTGAGAAGAGTACTCGCGAACCTCGCCATCAGCTTTTCTGTTTGTTTGATTACATTTCAGTGGAATCAGTTAACAGAACACTTTACGGAAACACATTTTTCGCCAGCGAAATAATAGATTGCTTGCGAGCATCTTCAGCAGTCCAAGACTTTTCTACACGCGATCATACGATTTTTTGCACAGAACCGAAAAAACGATCAGAGGATGTCCGGTGAGGCGAAGAACCAGAAACCATAGAATTCGAAACGGAACAGTACAGCTGAGAACGAAACGGATCGCACTTCCCGCTGTTTGCGATTGATCATGGATGATCAACTTCTCCGTGAGATGCTTCTCAATACCAAATAGACTCTACGCAAGACTCTACGAAAATCCATGGTCATTGGATTGGATTTCACACATTTCTCAAACCAGCATGCATGCGATGGAGAAGAATTAGGGCAAGCAGGGGCAAGGTCCGAGACCGTCAATAGAGTCATAAGAGTTCTGAATCAACCCAAACCATGTTTATCTGTAGCAGTTCTCTCGCCCGAGTGAGTTGCTTCACCCGTGGCGATGATGGTGCGTCTCGTTTGTTGCTCGTTATGGCTGAAAAGCGGCCAACGCAACGGGGTTCGATTCGGACAGAAAACGGTTTCCGTACGAATCGATTTGTCCACAAACAGGGCTGGAAGCTGGAGGGGTTCAGAAGGGGGGGGGGGGCTATCTGGAGTGATTATTGTGGATTAATCAACAAACGCTAACGGTTATCGACGTGGCCGGCTAGCTGTATGTGACGCGTGTGCCAATGGTAGGGAATCATCAGAACCAACAGACAGCCTGAGGTACCTGAAGCCAGATCCGGTGATCATGATGCAGCATGCAGCTCAGCGCAGACCAGACGCAGGCTGTCTGGACCCTTTGAACCCCTCCCCGTGGAGGACCGTGATTAGCATAAAAGAGGGAAGGTAAAGGTCATCTGGATGCAAAACATTCTTTCAGCTCACGATAACATGATCATTATGGCGCACTTATCGTGTTTACCGATCGCAGACCAGCCAGAGAACGGCGGAAACAGGAATGTTCCATGATTCCCGGGCGCTAATAGGGTGATAGCCATCGGAGGTTGGTTGGAGTGTTTGTCCAATTTCCAGCATAAATTAGTTCATGCTGTGTCATGCAATCGGGCTCGAAGTCGGGCTCGACTCTTATAAAGAGCTGCAACAATCTCACCTCGTAGATGCACTGCTCATAGAATCGGGACGTCGCCCTTCTCCTGCCTTCATATCGGATCGTGGGGATCATGGATCACACACCGGGGAGAGACCCCCGGGAGATCTTACAATAGATCGCGTCCCTTGGCGAACGAAGCCATTTTTGCTGCATCGTCACACTGTTATGGTTGAATGAAAAAAGGAAATCCGAAAGCAATGCCAGACATTCCCGTGTACCATTGTGTGTTCGCGAGCGAGGTTCCTCCGCAGGGTTCAATCTAAATGACCTGGATTCGGTGGGTCCGGATCGATCCTCTGGCATTCTGGTCCCCGTTTTCTGGCCCCAGCTTCCATCCCATCATCCCAAACATCCCAAAAGCTAAGCCACTTTTTTCCACTTCGCGGTTCATTGGAGACAAACAGTGGCACAGTAGAGTGGTGGAGTGTCCCAATTACCTCGCGATCGCCACTTTTCATATTCTCAACTCCCGCACAAACACCCCCTCGAATCGCCCGTGGAAAGTGAAACCTCCGCCCTCCGCACCCTCGATCGTAGTTGATGCAGTGAAAGTGGAAGGCCCCTCTCTACCTCGGAGGGGCCTGTCGTCGTCGGCGGTTCCGAGGTTCCGAGGAGGAGTTTTCAATTCCTTTAATTGAGACGCCAGCGTGCAACAGTGCGTAGAGTGCGGCTGAGAATTGGAGCAATTACACGCGGCTCCACCATTCAGTGGGCTGTCTGCGGGTGCCAGGTAGGGATTATAAGTTAGTCAATTGATGGAACGAACGATACGCACCTGCCTTTGGAATGAATTCAAATGAGTGGCCTAGTAGCGGTGGACTTTCTATGGTCTTGGCTTTTTTTGTGCCGATCGACTCACTACAGCAAGAGAGACGATACAAGCAACTTCCATTTACGCCAGACATCGCCATCGAGAGCCTTCACTTCCATAAGTGATCTGTTTGCAAACATTTCTGGAAGCAACGGCCGGTGTACAAATGGCCACCAATTCGCTATAATTGTACAAACAATTGGCACCAATTACAGTTCCCTAAAGCGTGAAGTAAGCACCGAGCTTGTTACGATGATCTGTAACTTCCTTTCCAGGCCGGTCGATCGCAACAGAACTCACCTCAAGACTTCTGGAATCTTCTGAAGACTTCGATGCCAACATAATGCCTGACCAAAGTACGATAACCTCTCAAGGCGTGAGATTCCGAACTATACCGTACTGTTTGAACGAGAACGAATTCCATTTTGCATCGTTCTCTCGGTTCAAACTGTTCAAAGTTCATTTGCCCGCGAACTTTGAATGGATCGCTGGTTGCGGTTTTGCTTGGAGCGGATCACCGGTGGGGTCATGAACTCGAGAACGTTGCTTTTTCATACCCAGCTTCCCCTTCATTATGTTTCATGTTTTGATTCGAACTCAAAATACACAAACACAAAATTACATACCAGGTACTTCGCAGACAATCCGTTCATCTGGCATCAGCAAACAAGAACTGAACTTGAACTGACGAAATCGTTTATGAACAAACAGTCTCTAAATGTCTATGTATACTGCGATTGAGGGTTTGAATCCTATGTCTACTGCGGTTCATCGTTGTGGTTCTTCGCCTACTTTATCTCCAGTATATATTACTACAGTTCAGTATCAGAGCAAACCTTGGCTGTACATTCTTTTGCAAAAATGCCAGCGATTGGAAATATAACAAATCTTTATGCCACTTGGCCATATATGAAATTCAATCACTTCAGAGGTGCTGAATGACCACTAAAATACAAGTGAAATGAGAGAAGTAATCTCGATAGACAAAACTATTTAAAAACCAACTCAACACCTCGCAGGCATCCGGAGCTTCTCATTCGTATTCAAGTGAGACACCCAATGGATGGACACCTGAACTGATACCACCGATGGTCCAACATGCGGAACCAAGATCAATAGATTTACGATCGAAAGTGATAAAGCGAAAAGGTGGAAAGTGTTTAGCATACAGTGCGCCAACATTAGCATAGAGCGCCTACTTTCGTTGGGATTCAAAAAACGCAAAAAACGGCGAACCCGCCTTCCCGTATAGCACGCTAAACGCGGACAACCGGCCAGACTAGTCGAACTAGGCGGCTACAAAAAAAGGCAAACCTCCTGAAGACCAAGCAGCAAAAAACGATAAATCTTCGTACGAATTCGAACCAAACGGCCAGCGCACGACCGCACGGGATCCGTTGAGGATTCACATCGCGATCGGGCGCGCGCTATAGCCGCAGGTCACTCCGCAGGTGCCAAACAGGTTTCGCGTGGCGGCAGGTGGGAAAATCAATCGAAGAGTTATGTGCCAGCCACATTACCTTCCTCGTAGGTGGCGCCTCGTCCTCTTGCTCTCACTTTCGTTTCACTGGAGGGTATTGTTTTTCCCTGAAACAGAGGAAAACACATTTTTCCACATTTTTTTTTCGAGCATAAAAGCAAATGTCCCAAGTGTCAAAATGGCCCGCTCGTCGATCATGTACCGGATGATTGATTGACGAGCGAGAAGAGTTCATACGCGGAGCTACCTCACCCCGGACGAGGTCACCGCGAAATGGCGAGAAACTCGATAATGGTTCGTCGTTCAAAAGACGGTCTTATCGACATCGGCATGCAGATCGCACTGGGGTGAGACTGCAAGAAAGTAAGCGTAAAAGTAATTACGGGCTGGAATTTCACTTTCAAGACAAGACGGCCTATGACCGTTGACCAGCTTCATATGACTTCATGCGACCAGATTGCTTTCTCACTCAGCTTTTCGCTACCAAATCTATCGATGTCTACATATCTGAACTTGCTCTTGCTACTGCCCCTTTTGGTGGTTTGCTTGCTTTTCAGCTGATTATCTCATTACCATAATAACATCATCATTAATGATTATTCCTGTGTTAACTGCCTCGAGGCAGTTAAACTGTGTGAGCAAATTTGAAATTTGATTATATCTGCAAATCAGACTCTCATCAAATGGAATCAAACACTTCACCACCCTCGGACATCCCAATAGAAGCAGCTTTCCATAATAAGAAGATCATTTTCCTCGCTTCTTGGTGGTCACTCCATCGGAACGGAGCATAAATTTGTGATGCTAACCGAAGCTCTTCTCCTTAAAATGTGGTTTACTAGGCCGCATGATGCGTGCATTCTTTGCGTGGACGCATCCGAATGTATGGCAAAGCTTGACCCATAGACCGCGACCTCTAGATGAGAAGCTGTTTTTCCATTTAACTAGGTGAAAAGCCACTCATCTCCCCCCGCGTGGCAGTACCTTCAGGGAAAGCGCTACTCAAAGCTCTTGAATTGACAAATGAAAATGGCCTTTGGAGGTTTGTTTATGATGAAATGTTATAAACACAACACAAACAGCTAGTTTCTGGGATGCTGAAGGGTCCTTCAACGATGTACCATGACCGGCTTGGCACCCAGGAATGCAGAGCATCCGTAGCTGGAAGAGCAAACAACCAGTCAGCTGCTGCTGCTGCTGCTGCTGCTGCTGTTGCTGCTGTTGGCACACACTCAGCAAGCAACAGCTGCTAGATACACCTTAGATCGAGAGATCCTCCTGTGGCAGTGAGTGAGATTTCGAGGGCACACTTTATGCGCCATCTTCCCTTCTCCGCCTCGTACCGCCCACTCCCAGCGAGCGAGCGAGGGGCGCTTCTTGATTGATTATATGACTGTGGGCGATTATCATTAAATTTTCTGCCGCCAATGCGCCGCGTGCGGTGCCTCGATAGGCGCCGAAAGATGATTCCTACTCCTGTTGCTGCTTCTGCTGCTGCCATCGGCGTCACATTCAAGCAAACGCACGAGCCCTCCCCCCATTCCGTTAGACCATTTGAAGGGCCTTCCCGGCCACACCGGCTACTATCGGCGTTTCTCGCCATTCCCGCCTTCCCTGGATGGATGGACGTCCCTACTTTCGCTGGGTACGGCCGGGCATTGCGTTGCGTGCGTGGTCGTCGTACTACTCGAGACTCGGTACTCGACTCGACGCGATCGGTCGGCCAGCCGTTGAGTACTGTTAGTTTTATTGTTAAACCGGACCAACAGCAGCGTAGACGCATTGACTTGGACGAAGACTGCACCGGGCACAGGCCAGCCGACCACAGACGCAGCAAAACAAAGCATAAAGCGAACATATATATGCGCGCGTATAGAAAGAGCTGCGCTGGGCAGACAACCCTTTTGCAACGGGAACGGGGCGAGAAAAAAAGACCCGCGCCAAGGAGAAGGGCATCGGCGAGAGGAGGCGAGCGAGACGACAGATGGGATGGTGATTTCCGCCGGGCTGGAGAATGGGTTTTAATGAAATTTATCTATTAACAAGCTATAATTCTGTTAGCCACGGTCTCGGAATTGGTAGGTTCTGCACCACAAACGGAGTGGGCGCGATGCAATCGACGGTGTTGGGCAATGTTTGTTTTTTTTTTTTCTTATCTCCCTTTGCTCCATTCTTTCACTTCTCTTTGGTACTAACTCTAACGCACGATGATCATTGATCATTACGGCATGGCGTTCGGAGGAGAACCTTCGCCTTGGCTTTCTCAAGCCACCCAAGAAAACCTAGTTTTTGATGGACTCGCATCTTGAACCGATGCGTGTCGTCCGTTTAGGTGATTTTTTTCCATCATCCGAAAAAGAAAGAGCTTGTCTAGGTAAAAGGATGGCTCCATTCTGGGTTCCCATTTTTTTTTGCCAGCAAATTATGTGGCGCAAGTGACCCTAGTCCGCGCGCCCGTACTCTGAGGCTCGCTCTGTTAGTGCCTTAATTGTAATTGTAAAAAAGCAGCCCCAAAATGTGCCTTCGAGGGGTGCCAGCGGTCTTCGAGACCACGACCACGAAATGATACCGAGCAGAGCCGCTAAGCTCCGTTCCGTTCCGTCCCAGGGGGTTACGGAGCTTCACTGGATGGGTTTTGATGGTAATTGACTTCAATCCATCGAGCCCATCGAGGTTATTGAAGGCCCCGAGATGATGAGATCATTAGCACCTTTCTCCCATTTTTCCTCCCATCTCCCTCTCTCTCTCACTCTCTCGCGCTCGCCTTGCCTTTTTATGATTTGATTTTCGACGACTTTGGCTACATTTCACCACCCAAGGCAAGCGTCCGAAAGATGGTGAAGAGAATGGAGCCCCCAAACCGGAAGGGGCCAGCATAAACCACCACCATCAGCACCTCCAGCAGCAGCAGCAGCAGCAGCAGCATAAGTGATTCCGTGGCCTCGATGCAGGCTCGAAAAGGCTCCGTTAAGGGGACAAGACTGACCCTGGAGCGGCCAGCTCGGTGCTGCCATCGATGAGGGAATTAAGAAATAAAAAATGGCACAAACCTAGTTCCTCCAGAAGCTCGATGGCCTAGCGAGGAAGCGAGAAAGAGAGAAAGAGAGAGAGGGGGGGGTTTGCGCTAACGAGGAAGGTTAACTGTTGGCGCCTCATTCGCGCGGTTAAATCATAACGATCGTCCGCTCCTGCCCCAAAAAGGGGGAAAATGTGACGATCTATTTTCGGGAACAGCGCATTCCGAGACCGATGGTGCCGATGGATGGGCTAGATTACCGCCGCCCGGGAGGGAAACAATGATTTAATGATCGTTAAACGGACGAGAATCGTGGATCGTACCTTCGAGCGTAGGTCGATAGGTTGTTCATCGATCGCAGAAATTACTGGAGAGCGAGAATCATGGATCGTTTGGATCCAATAGTGCATGATTTTCTGAAGCAGCTACATCCGTTTAAAATAGGGCTATAACACATTTACGTGGCAGGATGTATGGCATTACAAAGTAGTTTTCAGTCTAATGGGTTTAGGCAACAATTTTCCCACAACATTCTTCCAGCATTGGTGCAACCGAAATGGGCATGCTCAAGGGATCCTTTATCTGGAATTGCTATAGCGATCCATTCCTAGTAATATTTGTGGAGATTTTTGAGTTTAAAATGTATCTTCGGGGCGCATTACTGCCAATGCAATGCTTTGACCTCAAAATCTTTAGTTTAACCTGGTTAAACCACTATCTGCCGATAGAATGTGCTGGAGAATATGGAAGATGAGGCTAAAGGCATTAACATTCGCTCATAAAGTTTACTAGGCATGCAGAAAGACATTTTTAAAATACACTAATACTACAAGAGTTCAAATTATATTCCTCTTAACCATCAGCTATCAAATGAGTCAGACTCATTCATTAATTGGCACACTTAATCCATCTTGATCAATGGTTCGTCCACAAGGGGAAATGCCATGTTCGCCCCACAGTCAATAACCAGTCCTCTACGCACATCAGTTCACCTACGGCTTCACGATTATAAAAAGCAATCTGGACGATAAAAGCGATCTTTAAACAAATTGATGTGTATAGCACTAAATGTAAGGCCGCAATCATCACCAGCACTCTCCTTGAACTAGAGCGATCAACAAGGCTGAGGGGTGCTCCTGCTTAGTACGATCTAAGGCCGTCTGGCCGCCCTGTCGGTCAGTTCTATTATTACACATCAATAACCTGGACCACCATTTTAACTGTAAACGGTGTAAACGGATCGGAAAAGAAGAACTTTCCACTTTTCCTTTTGCGATGATGCGATGCGATGATCACTAACCACCCACCCCCAACAACATTCCTTAAGCTAATCCCCATCATCACCATCACCACCACCAACGCATGGCTATGTGCTTATGTTTTATTTTTATTATTTCCTTTTGCAGGTAAGTCGATTCAACGAAAGCAAAACCGACAACCACTAAACAACAAGGATGACTTGGCTTGCGCACGCCAGCAGGAAGCGTATCGTGAGCGGCCGCCCGCTTTGAGTGGCCGGCTCGGTAAGTGACGAGTCACATCACAGGGCAGCAGCCGGCGGGGAGCGGGGAATGTTCTAACATGAACCGTCCGGCCAAACCGTCATTAGCGAAGCGCATAAAGACCACACATTTATCTAGTCGGCTTCTCTCTGTCTCTCTCTCTCTCTAACGACGTACGCGTGTTCCGGTATGCGTGCGTGCGTGCGTCCTATGTTCACGGACTCATTTAGATTCCTCTGCTAAGATGCATAATTAAAGTGCAAACTCTTGCCCTACCACCACACTCCATGAAAGGGATGGTAAATTGTTCCGCTCCGCTCTCTAGTTAGCTACGGATCCCGGATTCCGATACACCCACCAACCAAGGGGACACGAGCGGGCCACACCGGGAACGGAATTAAAAGTGAGAAAGTCCCCCCCTTCTACAGAGCAAGCTTCTGTGACTTCCTGTGCGCTACTCATGATCATTTGGCATCGTTGTCGTGCGGATCCGGAGGCGGACATCTCGTGAGGCGATCGTTAAGCGGTTGTGACGGGTTTTAATTAATCCCTTACCCCCCAAAAACCCACCTCTTTCGTTCGTCTACGTGCACGCACACACTCACAGTCACACGCAATCGTGCAAATTAAACCAATTGAAATCATACCCGCAGCGAGACCAACTAATAAGGTCTCTCCGTCTTTAAACCGGAGTTATCCCTTGCGCGTAGCGGGCTAAATGGGAGACAAGGCCCTCAGTAATGAGGTCACACGAAACGAGTGGCCGGTACGGCACTCAAGGTATTTAAGATTGGTTGATCTCGAGTCCATGCTACCGCGCAGAAGGGCACGATTGTGAATCAATCTCTCAATACGTACGGTTTCCTCCCCCGAAACATACGTCGTAATGCGCGCTACGGTGATTGGTTTAAATTTTAACCAAGATTTCACTTTCTCAACTATGTGCTCGAACCCACTACAAAGTGCTCCAGTAGTTCGCTCTTCCGATCGTATAGTTGACTTCCTTCGCCTGCCCACTGCGCACTGCGCGGCACACAGCAGCAAATGCATCAATTAGAAACCGGAGGGTCGAAATGGTTTCAACAACAAAATGGAAAGTACAGAATACAGAGAGACATGCACATGTCGTCGCCATCGTGGCCGTGCTCAAGCCGCGGGTATTCCAAAAATGGAAACATCACAACATTCAGCTCGACTTAAGTGCTGCTGAACCGGGCCAGGTAACGTGAACGAGCCGAGCATTTAAGTATATCCGGGGAGATGAGCGTGTGTGTGTGTATGAGGGTAAAAGTAAAGGAAATGGTGATAAAGAAAAAAAACATTGCTGAGAAAACAACTTGAACACACTTTCGGAAGCCGCACAATTATGCTGCAGGGTCGGCGCTCGTCTACACGTCCATGGCCGCGACCACGGCACCAGATTGACCAGGTCAGTTCGAGAGTCACGCGTGGGCTGGTCCGCAGCCGCAGCACGGGCTGGTTAAACAAACAAACGAATCTGGATACCCGCGACGATGGACACGACGTCTGGCGTACGCCTCGGACGCGGATTGATGGTCATTCATCGCTGTCGTTTGTCTGGCGTTGATACCGTCGTCAGTGTCAGGCTGAACGATGCAAAGGGGCAATAAATTTGCTTGTTGTTGGTCCGGTGAGCGTGGACAAGCGGATCTTGTCCGCCAGATCGAGTCGGTTGTCCGCGTATTTGCAACGCGTTTGACCTGCTTATAAAGGACTCTGAAGGGAATTATTCAAAAACCGATCCCTGAAACCCCTGAGGAAATACAAATTTCCAAACTTCTAAGGGAACAAAATTTACATCAAAATGGCGTAGTTCTTAAAGGCACCTTCTCAAGAGCCCTAAAGTTTCAAGCCTACTCCTGGGGACCAACTGTACCTTGACTTCACATGAAACGAAATCGCGATTTGAATCCGTTACTTACTCTCACTCGATGAGCAGCCCAACTGACTACTATGATCCCGTTTGAGTTCAAGGCCCAGACACTGCCAACGGAGGCGCCTCAGTTCCAGCTTAATTACTACCCTTGACCATAACCCTTAGCATAGAAAGTCGAGGAGAAGCTGTGGAACGAAAGAGAGAATAAAGTTCTACGCAAACGTCTCGCTATTCATGACTTCCGCAGTTAGTTTGATTCCCAATCACTATTCCTCCGATTCCTACGACATCTGTGTTTTTGTCTGGCTGTTGGCAAAATTTCCATTTCATCTTGGAGCACTTTCCACTTTCGGAAGCAACTCTTCGCTCCGCCTTCCAGACACGGGCTGGACTGTCTGGAAATCAAATGCCAAAAGAGGGAATTAAATCCAAATTGGAGACCTCGAATAGGAAAAGGGGGCGAACGCGCAAGGTCATCGTACCTTCTCGCCAGCCCAAAAGCCTGCCCGCTCAATGGCAGACTAAAGCTGAGGCCCACCCAGCATTCCCGACATGCAGCCATCGGGAGGCTGAGCATGAACTATTTGCCGATTAGCATC
>NC_064874.1:5380000-5390000 GCF_943734745.1 Anopheles darlingi | reverse complement strand
ACGTTCTTCCTCTTTCTCTCTCTCTCTAGTGATCTTCGATCACGGCAAATAGTGTGCTGCTCGTGATTTGCTTTTCGATTGGCGTATAGCAATATGTAATCCACACTCTTTGACCTTAATGGTCAAACCACAATAGTAATGCTGCAAACAAAACGCAGACACACAGATAAAACGATAACAGACGCCATGCTCCACGAAGATCAGTAACAAAACAGTTCGCTTTCAGTCGCATCGCGTCGCATTGGTCGCGGTACTTTTTGAAATTGAAACAGTTTCGATTATCGACATCAATCCAACACTCAAGCAATTGCGGGCGAGGTGTCCTCTCGAGCCCTTTCTCTTGTTGCGTCTACAAGGTGACCGATAATAATGGTAATTGAGATCCCCCTTTTGCCAACAACGAACCGAGGAGTCGATACGAAGCCGCGGCAAAGGCGTTCGTCTCTAGTATACGCCGTTCACGGTGCAGTTAATTAATAATTTCATGCCCATTCCCACCCATGTTGGCGATGTTGCTATCGCGCGCTTGCAATCATCATCACAAGGAGGACGCAAGAAATGCAAGAAAAAAAACGCCCGTTCCTGGTGCGGCTGCTGCATCAGACGAAGCAGCAAACAAGCAAACTCACATTCGAAAGGCTCGTTAGGGGCAGATGTAGCCCACACTGTATCGCTGTACGACCGTGCATGGCATGCACCATCAACACCTCACCCAGTGGAAGGGAGGGTTCCTTTGCGCGGATGACAGACGGTTGGTAGCACCATCGGTTGGTTTGGTTTGCAGCAACCTGAATCCACACTCGGCCGTCTCTCACCTCGTGTTGCCTCTACTCGAGCGAGAAAAACCTAAATCGCGAATCGTTGGCCTCATAAGCAGATGTCATGTTCAGCCAGTACGGGTGGATCCATTTGGAAGATAAAGCATAAGAACGTTGGTTCGGTTTTTGGCGAACCTATTCTCCTTTCTACCTAAGCTTACCAGCTAACGAACGATAATGTGCTCTCGCTATCGGTGCAGAACATCGGGAAAGCTTAGCTCTCGAGCCTAAACGGTTCTTCCTCGTGCACATGGCCGGCCACCGGCGGAGCGGGATCTCATGACCATCCCATGTTCCCATGTCAAGCTCGCGGAAATGTAATTAAAATTGCTCAAGACCGGCCGCAATGGGCGCGGTGTATATTCCATTTTTTTTATCTATTTCCATAATTAATATTATTACGGAATGTTGTTGCTGCAAACCAAAAGCAACAGCAGCAACAACAGCAGTGGGCAAGCCGGCGGAATCTGTGGCGCTCGGGGAGGTACAAAAAAATTAGAATTACAAATTTCACCCGCCACTGGACACTGGCGTACCGTGGTGGTGGTGAAATTAAATGGCCAAGAATAGCAGACTTTCCATGCTTGCTCACTAGGTCCGCGGCATCGCTATGCTCTGCAGCATTACATCCCCCGGGCAAAAGCATGCTCCGTTATCCAAGACAAGGGCCGCACGCGCTCAGGAAGAACAAGGAATTGACTCCAGGAGCTGGCTTCCGTTCGCTGGTGCGGGATCAACAAACGGAGGTACACCGGGCATACCAAGCAGCGTACTGGGAAAGAGCGCGGCGTAAAGACGTGTTGTGTTTGTGTATAAATCAACAATCAATTACAAATGCCAAAGGGGTTTGATTGATTATTGTGTTCCTATCTTCGCATGTGTCCCCGTGCGCGGAGTGAACGGAAGACCGAAACAATCTCAATACTAGCAGCATGACCTTTCGGTGATTACTTTTTACCCCGTGGATTTTCCTTTTGTCCATCTGGCTAATGTGGCCACCTTCATCTGGCTAATGTCAATTGCGTAGGGATGATAAATCTTCCCTGTGTTCCCTATCCCAAGCGCCCCTTTTTGCAATCGCGCAATCGTCTGGGTTGGTGGCCAATTGATCATTTCGTTCACGTTGAGCGTTGCCCAAAGGCGCCGAACCAGGCCTTGACCTACAGCAGAGGGAAAAGGGCTCGTTTGTACAAGCTTGGCAGGTAGTTTGCGGATGAGAAAGTAGGATCCCCAACCCCTCTCTCGCCCCCCTCCAACTTGGGTCCGCAATCTGTTGTAATTGAAAATTGAACCGCATAAATTGTCCTTTCTCCTGACTCTTACTAGGCAGCAACATTGGCAAAAGAAAAAAAACATCTGTTCGAGGTTTGTTTTTGCAGAGTGTTCTGTGTGTGCAAACAGAGGGTAGTGTAATTTGGCGCACAACCATCCGTGGTAAATGTCAATCGCCTCCGGCATACCGCGCTGGTAGACCTCGTAAATCAAATCCTGAGAAGAGCACGATAGAGATTACTACGCCAATGGTCAATTTAGATTTATGTTCGAGAAGGAATAGGATAATTTTGGTTCGGGCTTTGGGTTGGATTTACCTTTCCAATGATAATGATAATCTAGCATCTGCGGCCTGTAGTAATATTGCAAATTTATAAATTTATACTCACTCAGATATTTCTCAGCCGCTTGAACAGTCCTAAGAAGTTCATAGAAGATTCTCGTACATTGAGTGACCAATTCAGCATTTTTGAAATCAATGTCAATACCATCGTTCCATCTCAATCTGCAAAGAAAACGGCACGGGCTGGGTCGTCGTTTCCCATTTTCCTATCTCCGGTTACTTCTGTTTACTTTCTGCAATTGAGAGTGACATTGAAATTCATTAAATTTACACTTTCAGCCGTTATCTGACGATTTGTATCAGATGGTGCGTCCCGTCTACCGTGCATAATGCCACGCAAACAGCACGAGACAATCTTAAATCACGTGCTCCATCCGCTGAATGCCCTTTACAATGGGAATCTCTCCCCTTCTGCCCGCCTTCAGACCACCGGTACTATCGGCCCCCACGCAGCTGTTTATGATCAAACGAGTTATCATTCATCGCTTTTCCCTAACCACCCCAAAACACACCCCCACGAAACATAACAAATTTACACCCTTAAGAGGCGGAAAAATGGAAAGTCTTCACAACCTCCGCTACACCCGCTACAGCAAGGGGACGACACAATGCGAGCCATGCTACCTCACGCACCACTACAATCGGCGACGTTCGGTTGAGCCACGGTGCCGTGCGATGCGATGCGACGCATTCCGAAGCGAACGCCCCACACCAACTCTCGCTCTCTCGCGGCATAATTGGATGAGAAAAGGCAAATGTTCTGCTTCACAACTTTCTTCGCTGAAACTCATGTAATCAGTGGTAAGGTGGGGGCGGACTAGCAGGGGAGGGAGAAGCGAGGATGCCCTTGTCACCTTGGCAGCGAGGTTCTCAAGCTCCCGCCAGCAGCGCGCTTTGAGTGCAAATGATCGGTCGCACCCGTGCTCGCTGGCAAAGCGTTAAAATGCTAATGTGACAGGTGATGAAGCTGTTGGGAGGGGGCGTCGGGCGTGCACGACTTCCCTCTCGAGAGGGAAAATGCGCATAACTATACCTCGATCCGCTCCCCACGTGGACATTCATTGTCTTCCCTTCGCCGACCACGAGATTTAGTTTTCCCACCCCCGCCGGTGAACGTACCCATAGTTCACGATACCGGCATCCTCTAACTAGCACAATGAACTTGGCCCAGTGATGGGCGTTTTCCAGCCAACACAGACGGCTTTTCCTGGCCCGGTCTGGTCTGAACAAATAGAAAGCTTCTCCAACTGTCACCAGTAAGACCGATGGAGGCATCTAAGACGGCCGAACGACTCGCTGGCGCTTCGTCTACGCCGCTCATTCGCAACGGTTCACGATAATCTATACTTCCATCAAGGTTAACCACAGCCCACGGATCATCCGCAGCGAATCGGGTCCCCAGCCGGTCTGGTCTGATCTTGCGGCGGCTATCGTTTTCAGCGGGGATCAAAGGATTCGCCTGTTCCCAAGCCGATCTATGATGGTGATGATGGCGCCCCTATCATACCCACGGGCACTGGTTTACTGGGACAATAGGACATCGATCATTTTGTAAGAAAAACATCAACAGCAGCGAGTTGGTTCTCACAACAATATAAAAAAAACGGAACCGGACAGCAGCACCCACGACGACGTCCGGTCTGGCTAATATAATAATTGGTTAACGATCCGTCATTATGACACTCGCGGTGCCCGGCATCTTTCCGGCGAAATGCGGTTCGCGTATTCGCTCTTCGTAAAGTAAGACGGCTACCAGAGATCGATCGGGTCTGCCCCCGCCTCGGTGTGCGGGGCTGGGTGTAATTAATTAAAGATATAGCAGCCGGCCCTGATTCGCGGCAGCCGCTTCTGGACTTACTCACGCTCACGTCAAAGAAAAGGGCGGCATAAATCAATCACTAATCCATCTCTCTCGGTCTCCTCTCTCGGCCTAGTGCCTCCGGGAGCGGTAGTACTGCCACTGCCAATCACTGTCACTGTCACGTTGAATGGCGGGCACACTCATTTGCGGAGTGCGCGGAGTGAATTGGAAGACCTCATTCGCCGGTGTCCGAGCGGCAGCATCCCGTGTCTCTGAACGGTCGTTTGTTCGTTCATTCGGTCACGGTTGTTCCCTGGATCGCTGGATCGTCATCTGCTCCACGACACGACACACTGGGGAACAGCGGCGTGGATCCCAACCGATGGTCAGTCACGATCGTTCGAATTGAAACCGGACCGGACAACGGTGTCCAGGGACCGCTGATCCGGGAGTGTGAAATTTGTAATTTTCCACCTCATGATAGCCTCATCTCGGGGCGGAGAATACCTGATGGTAGCGCAGGGCAAGAGCAGCAAGAGCATCGTGAGACGAATCCATTTCTTTGACTTGAAACCGTGGAATGTCGTTCGAATCGTCGGCACATTCCAGCTGACTGACGTGGAATGCTTGCACACGTTTGTACATGATGCACACATTAAATACATTTTGATGCTGCGATCAGGGGCCGGATATGTCGTCTAATATGTGGACCACCACTATGACAATGTCTGGCGAAACTTTGAATGCACGCTAAGCTACGGCCGACATTGTGCCCTTATTCGATTCCCATAATCCGGCTCTTTTGCCTCCATCCAGCAGTATCGGTGACATACCAACGCTTCCTTTTGCGGATTATTCAGAACCCAGGGAGAGAGCGCTTCAATCGCGTACCGGCATGAAACCTACACCCAATTATGCGCCTTATTAATTAACCAAAACATGCCATAGTACCGGTGCGTAGCGGTCAGCGGAGATTGGCGAGTGGCACTGGGCGAGTGCTTCCATACCAGCGCTTCAGCTACGCACCGTTAATTGGCTTCACTCCCAGCGAGGGGTGGCGTGTCCCATGCGTTCAACGCATTCCGCCATCTCTCTCGGTCGTTCTCGCACTGCGGCCGGCCTTAAGGAAGCCATGCGTTACCTCACGGTTGTCATTGTGCACGCGTGAGCCAAGCTGGTGGTTGGCAATCCAACTTTCGCTCGCAGAAGGCGTCGAGAGAAATCATGTTTTCCCAAACTTCCGCCTGAAACGACCATAACCACCACCACCACTACCACTACCACCATCACCACGGATTTCCGAGTCCTACTAACCGAGAGCGAACGATTTGTGAGGATTTTCAGTCAGGGTGCCGGTAATGTCTACACGCGCGCGCCAACCGGATCAGGTTCATGCTGGCATTCGAACTTGCTGGAATCGAAAGGAAAACCTATAAGATGGAGCCTTATACTGACAACCGACACGCGCGCTACGTACCATTCAAACTAGCCCTGTAGACCCATGTCACCCATGTTCCCATGTGATGATGCTGCTGCTGACCTACCTGAACCTTCGGTGCCGTCGACGCCATCGTCGTGCTGACATGCGCATGCTAATCCCGTGCATCGATTCACGTGAAAGTGAAACCAATCAGCGAAACACGCTCGGATGCATCTCCGTCCACCACAAATGGTGCGCGGGTCCATCGGTTCCCATCGCACTCATCGCCGTTGTTTGGGGCTGGCCTTCGTTCGGTGGGAAACAATCTGCTCCAACGGATGCTGCTGCTGCTGCTCGTCTTCTAACCGGCACGAAAGATGCTGCGGTTGCGTACGTGAGTGTGTGTGGGAATCACCATGACCGTGGCGGCCGTGCCTTCGTTCGTCGTTGCTAATTGTCATCACCTAGCCCAACCCCGGCGGTTTCAGTGGCATAGAATATCAACCGCACGAGGGGCTCCAGCGAAAGAGGCTGCGATTGTGGTTTGCAGAATCCTTCCATGCGACGCTCGTAACCTGTAATTAACCCAAGGGAATGTAGCCATCCGACGGTCACAGCAACGCGACACGACATGATTTCTAATCACAGAACCGAACCGAAAAACTCACCACGAACACTCACCATCCCGCCGCCTTCCATCGGAAAGCAAATCGTCTCTTCCAGCGGGAGCGCGCACGCTCCAGCTCTGCATTTTCCACATCCCGGGGTTTCGGTTGAGCCTCGGGGAAAGTTGTCGTGGAAATGTGATACGCGAAAATAGGGAATCAACCGCAGACTGGGCGGGAGGGGCAGTACCATAACAAAGGCCAAACCACCGATGCTAATCCGGCTCACCCGGGTTCCCGCGAGATGTGGCCGTGCGCCAGTTTTGGGTCACCGATTAAGGGTGGCCTACTGCGAATCGCGTGGAGCTTTTGTGTCTGCGCTTCATGCTGCGCGCACAACGCGCTATCGACAGCGTCGGGTGACCGCGAAGTTTGGATAGATGGGTTGTGATCCATTTCGCGCGCTTCGTTCTTTTGTTCGACCACCACGGACCGCGTCATCACGAGCACGACGACGAGTTCCGATCAAAACGGGCACAATCTCCGCGAGTCTTCGACAGTGCTTCGAGCCGCAGAATGGGATCAAATAAGCCAGGGCTGCTTAGATGCCGTAGAGACCTGTTACTAATCTATAAACGCAGCTCCCCAACGCTTTGCCATCGTCTGCTTTGATGGAAAGTGTACTTTCAGCTTCGCTTGTAGACTCGGAGTCTTCGATTCGGTTTGTGAATAAGCATCTGTATTGTATTTGTAGGTAATGATAGGGAATTTTAAGGTCGGAAACAACACTGGGGTGTAAACCATATGAAGAAAACTGTGAAACTGAAAGCAGAACGGAACACAAGCAGATTGGAACTCCAGTTCAGCTGTTCAACAAGATTTATTTAACCATTTTCAGCCATGTAATTGTTCTCATTAAACAAGTCATCTTGAAATCTTGAAAAAATACATTTTCAACATGTGTCGGATCTTTCACCTTATACTGCGATTTACTTATTCTTGGAGAGTGTTCGCTGCTTTTCGGCAAACTCGACCAGCTTCTTCTCCACCGGTAGTCCCTTGCGCTCGCGTATCGAATCCATGTACACTCGGGCGATGTTGGTGAAGTCAGCCTTCTCGCCGTACTGCAGATACTCCTCCTCGGTCGATGGTACCCAGTGCGGATCGATATCGACCGTTTCCCAGTGGCTGAACACAAGCTGGGGCATCGCAAGGCCCGACGTTTGTTTGCGTATCTCGGTGGCGAAATTAAACGACTCGATCACCGGTATGACGGCCGTCACGTCAAACTGGCCACTGCCCTCAATCAAATCAGCCGACTGGATCCGGCCATGCCTCCTTCCGATCACGGCATACAGCTTACCTGTGGGATGAAAACAAATGGAAAGATTTCTCGATCAAGCACCGACTTACATGGTAACTATCTACGGGGCTTCTCATGTAACTACTACCAAAACGAATGAAGTTTGAATCTAGACCGTTAAGCATAGCCTTTCTTGGACTATCAAACCGCAACGACTTCAGATCTGCAGTACCTTCATACTGCACTGAGTAGAGATATGTACTCGATACACCTTTTCGGGGTGCTCCCTCTCATCGAATCGTACGAGCAATAATCAACTAACCCGCGCACCCTTCCCGTTTTCTTCTCTTTTTCTCCCATTCCAGACTGGACTGGCTCCGACGAAGTACCACTACTATCCACACAATCAGCATATCTACTTCCTGCCCGAGTGCGCCATCCAGCAGGTATGTACATGCTGATGCTGTTTGAAGCCACATACACACCTCATCCCTCATCACACGGAAGCGAAACCGTTAGCTTATCCAGATCCCATCTCCCACAACCATGGCCATGACCAGGGAAGAATGGAAGAATGGGCTACATCGGATTCGTTCGAGGCAATATTCAATATTTCACCATCTTTTTGGGGGTATTTTTTCTCCTTTCGTTTCCATTTCAGGTGTGCAATGCTGTCTATGTGCGACTCAACTACACCCAGCCGCTGTGCGCTTGTCCGCCAAGGTAAGCTCACTACACTGCCGAAGAAGGCTCTAGGCTGGAATGGTTTGTTCTCCTCCACAGAGTGTGAACCAGTGTACAGAGACCGATGCTGCTACACACAGGGAGAAAGAAAGATCCATTAAAATTCTTTCTAATCAGTAACGAGGCTCAAAGCGCACCAGCCACAACCCAAAACTTCAACATTAATTGACATGACTGGCTGATTTGCGGCTGGCTGCTGCTGCCTGGTGGTTGTGTTTGTTGTGAGTGTTTTTGTTGCTTTTCCGCTCCTTTGGCCCGGTATTCCCGGTGGATTCTTCTTCACACGCGCACACCAATAGCATCGAACTCGGAATCCTAAGCCGTTCCTCGATGAGTTGTTGCCTACGGAAATTAACGCCTGATTAAGGTTCTATTAACAACCGAATGTCATTGACAGTCCCCGGTCCCGGTCCAGAATCGGATTAGGAATTCAATCCACCGCCATAGGGAGTCGAAAACACCAACAACAACAACCACATGTGTCCATTCGGCGTGAGTCTAAATGAGCAGACTGCCTCCCATTTCTTATTCTTGGACTCGAGATATCGAACATATTTGTTTACGATCCGGTTCGTCGGATCGGGGAGAAGCGTCGAGCCCACCGCAGACGAAGACACACACATCCCCCGGACGGTAATTGGATTTCACTTTCCGCACCGAAAAGCCATGACCGTGGCCAACGTGCGGTAACCGGACGATTGTCCGGTAACCAACTAGCCGTGATGGTGTACCGCTTATCAGGCCCGGTGGTTGTGGAAGACCGCAGCCAAGCCAACGGACTCCTCCTCAGTGTTCGCTCGGCGTTTTGCGATGATGGCCACGATTGGTGGTGGTCACGGTGGTAGCTTGGCTTGACTTGACTGGACCCTAGGGCCAGCTCCGGTAGAGCAATTACCTTCATCAATCATGCATCGGGTGTAGTTTCCAGTTCCACTCCACGCGTGGTTCCGTGGTGTTCCGCTCATCGACCTGTACGTGTCTCGTCTTCGTCGTCTCGGGAAGTCGCTTTTTGTACTTCTGCGTCTCCGTCTGCACCACGCTAGTAACTCCGAACGGTCTCCAACGTTCGTATCATTATGCCTGCTAAACAAGCTGCTAAACATGATGTATGACAGGCACCATCAACGTTACATTACGGACTCCGAAGGAGAGAAGCACGGTGGAGTGGCCCTAGTGAAACACGTTACAGTTACAGGGTTTATTGAATTTCTGTTGTCTCGGCCATCACCACTGGGGCTCCCTTCGCTTCAGGCCCACATTCTTCGCGAAAGGATGTCGTACGCGATACGTTACACTGACGGACGAGGTCCATAAATCGCTAATAATAGTACGCTAATCGAATTGCTGCTCCGCAAGTGTATCGATGTCTGGTGCAACAACGTTCGCTGAAAGCTCCGACATTGCTCCAATCCGATGAACCACCGGTGTACCAGACCGGAATTATGTTACCGAGTGTGGCCAGGTGTATGATGTAAATTTATGCAAAACGACGAGCCGAAGACATAGGGAGTCAATGGGAGTATTTTTACTTCATTGGAAGTTATTGAACCGATTACAACCACGCCATTAATTTGTGGAGGTTAAGTGAGATTAATTTCCTCCTTCTTTACATCGGATTCCGTCGGATCAGTTACATATCGCCCCGGGTATCCACCTTTCCAGGGTTATGGGGTGTGCTGTAACGCACACACGAA
>NC_064874.1:5372500-5375000 GCF_943734745.1 Anopheles darlingi | reverse complement strand
CGCGTGTATAGAGTTGTATAACTGTATGTTGGATGATGATCAATCATGCGGATCTCGTCAGCAGCCAGAACGAAAGTTTCAATTAAACCCACGATGAGACAACAAACGAGCATTTCAAAGGTCCAACGCCACCCATTACTAGCAGTTTTATGGTTTCAACAACACGTCAGATCCATTTCAATTCCGTCAGCAAAGCAATTATCTCTTCTCCTCTTCTCTCTTCCCTTTTAGATACCGTGATCCGTGCTCGGCTAGCCTGAACGAGGATGACAACCACACGATCAAGCTCGTCGGCAATCAGCAGAAGCGTGCGATCACTCTGGCCAAGACGTGCGAGAACACGAACGAGCTGCGCGACTGCCGTGCACCGAAGGACTGGTCCATTCTTGCTCTACAGAACACCCGGACCGGCAAGTCCCACTATCTGGTCATCTGCAAATGCCCACCACACTACCGACTTGGTAAGCGATTCTTACCTACCAAATCCGAAGCTTCGCCGTGGTGATCGCTAAACTTCATTTTGTTTGCTCTATCCCATTCCAGAGGGACCATTGGCTCACGATCAGCCAACTTACGCCGGATTGCCCGGTATTAATGTGTACGGTATGCTGTGCGTTCCACCAGAGACCTCCAGCTACTATGCCTCGAAGCCCGCCAAGACGCCCGCCAACGTGTACAACAAATGGAAGATCCCGTCGCGACAGCCGGTATCCTCGTACCGTGGAAGCGCTGCCGGTGCGAACGTCGACGCAGAGACTGAGTCCGAATCGCGGACATACCAGAACTCGACGGACACCTCGGCAGCTGGTAGCGAAGAGTAGAGCGCCCGTGTTCCAACAGCTTCCGGAGCATCACACATCACGATTGATCGCCTGATAGCTCCCATTGCGCATGAAAGACTACAAGCTTCATACTCAATCACAAGCCCAAACTCATTCGTCTTTTCCATCCCACACATAATTGGAATCCTACCTTTTGTAGAGGAAGTATTACTCATGTGACTATCGCCTGCATTTGTTTGGTTTTGCAAATCAGACGAATAGAATCACCTACATACACTCATGAACGTTGTGCGTACGCAGACGACATCGACACGGTACCAACGTGACGTAGAAACGGTTCCGGATCGCGAACGTACGACATAGCCTAGCGAATGTTCGCCATCCAGGGAACCGTTTTCACGCCGATAGATGAAGAATCTGGGTCCCATCCCATTTTCTTCGCAGATTTTTTTTTGATTTTTGAGTTTCAAACTGTCACACCAATGGGAGATGCATGCGATGGCGTCCGGATACTCTTTCTTTTCATCGCTACTGGGCCGAATGATGTCAGGGAGAACGACTGTTTAGGAAAGTTCCCTCCCGGAGTGACAGTGGGGTTGGTGGGGTGCGTACCAAATTTTAACGGTACTAGACAGCAGCTGGCCATCAGTGATGGAAAGAAAGAGAGCCGGTAGAAAATGTTCCGCCTCCCTGCAAGAGTAAAGGAGCATCGTCTAGGGACACCGGAACCGGAGTCTTTGAGGTGGCAAACTGAACTCCCGTACACCTTTGTCTTAATTATTTATTAACATCCTACTATTTATTACAAAAATCCCTTTTTTTACTTATAACAACAAACAACAAAACCAACGAGCGAGCGAAAGATGACGAGAGTGACGCGAATGCAACGAAGTATTTAAATCAATTGGTCGCGAACCACGGCGTCTTCCACGGACAGAGTTGCATCCCTTCGCGGTTGCAACTCCAGTTCCAGTCGAGGGCAATTTTTAAAGCATTATTTATACCATCACAACAAACTATATTGGTTAGCTGTAGTGATAGAGATAGACGGGCTGGATACTGGAGCCCCGAAGGAGATTCTTTTTGTGTAAATAGAAACCGAACTGACGGAAAAGGGCGCGCAAAGATGTGTATGATGAGACATCTGCTGCTTTTCACATTCGATGACACCGAAGCAAGGGAAGTAGAAAACGATTTAAGTAAAAGCCAGAGAAGAGAAGGACAGCTGAAATACTACTGCGAAAAATGTGTCCGATTATAGTTTTTTACTAGACGTTTCTACCACTCAGCTTACGCTCGATTGAGGAAAGATGGATGAAAGTGGAGCAAACTAACATTACTTAAACATAAATTGTATTGAATAGGCAAACAGGCATCATGAGAAACACTATTTAATTGCGACGCTAGGAACCATAACGATAGCAGAAGTACTAATAAAACAAAATGATAAAATATGGAATATATGTTGTTACAGATTTTCTTAAACTAGATTTACTATCTTAAGTAAATGAAAGAATGTAACTTTTTCGGGAATTTCGGGAAGTATTTTGCATACTGGATTATATGACCTTCTTCGTGATAAGAAAACCAACGAAAAAGCATACGCTAATGAGCTCCCAGCACAATAATGGCTCATTTGCGGATATTTACTTCAAACACAATGAACGCCTTTAATGCGGTGCCGGTTAGCGAAAGTAACAGAAACGGGTATTCATCTG
>NC_064874.1:5357500-5367500 GCF_943734745.1 Anopheles darlingi | reverse complement strand
CTTCGCCGAGCGTCAATAGCACGTGTTCGCCACTTTCCTGGACACGCACCTCAACGCAGGCATCCGCTTGATTCAGCAACTTCAATCCACGCACCAATCGGGGCATATTTTGAATATCGCGCGGTTCAACCGCCACTCGAAGTATCGGTGTCGCGATCAGCGGCAGATCAACGAAGGGAGGACAGAACCGTGTGCTGCTGAGTGTTGCCGTCTTAAGTACCACATTCTGCAGCCCGCCTATCCCGACGATATTACCGGCAGGCACACTCTCTACAGGCTCTAGCTGACGACCCATCAGTACGAACAAACTGTCGATCTCAACCTCCACCAGGTGAGGATTTGCAGCCGTGTCCGTATCATCTGCCATCGTTCGAGGATCATACTTTGGACCTAGTACAAACACACGCGCTCCTCTGCGAAGCGTCCCACTGTAGACTCGTGCGAAGGCCAAGAAGATCTCACTTTCACCCGCCACTGCATCACCGTCGCCAGTCAAGGAGAGGTTCTTCACCAATCGTTCGAGCGTTTCCCTCGCTCCTGCCATTGCACCCTGTTCGATAGGGAACATTTTCGATACGAAAACGATCAACCGGTCACTGGCGGGATCGCACCGCATAATGTCATTCTTCAGCTCCTTTGTCTCCTGTGGATACGAGGCAAAATCGGACAATCGCGAGCAAAGTAACCTTTCCGACTTTGCCTCACTAATGCCTGTTGGGTTTGGCACGACACTGCATATTGCTCCGAGCAAAGATTGTTCGATGGGCAGCCATCCGGACAGTAGATTCCTTACAGGAACACGGCCATCTGCATGCCGTAGGTCACGTGGATTCTGTACCACACCACAACGCTCCGAGATCGACCGCAACTTGGCTTCATCACGGGCTTCCACAAGCCCGTATATGTTCCAAAGATTGTCCAGCACGAGCTGCACGAACAAAGGTTTTCGACCTTTCTCCGAGGCACCATTCTCTATCGCTTTCCGTCGAGGGCTGTAGAAGTAATCGCCCCATAGACCTTCGAGGAGGGCGTGGGAATCGGTAACACCCTCCAGTTTCCCTTGGTATAGACGTGCAAACGTGGCCAAATCGAATGCCCATCCGTCGAGTGCAGAACCGAACAACACGTTGCCCTGCTGTGGGCTATAGTACAGGACGGAATCGTCGGCATCTTCCAGTGCGGAAGTTTGATTACCAGTGGCGCTGATCTCCTCCTTTGCCAGTACATCCGTTGCGAACAGATTGCCTACAACCGCATTCACCTGTTCTAGCACTTTCACTAAATGCTGGTACGCTTCGAGGGGATCCATGCGCTTCTCCAGCACCAAACGATCGATCTTGTTTAGCAGCAGCACCGTTGAGAGCTGTTCCCGGTATGCTTGCTGGAGACAAACGCGTGTCTGTGGACACACGCCTTCCACCACGTCCACCACGATGATCGCACCGTCGCAGAGCAGTATGGCGGTCGAGACTTCGCTGCTGAAATCGACATGCCCGGGCGAATCGATCAGATTAATCAGGTAGTCCTGCTCCGGTGGTCCCAGCTGCCGGTAGTGCAATGTAATGCTGCTACTCTTCATCGTAATCTGGCGTTCCTGTTCATCGGGTCGGCTGTCCATGTAGCGCAGTTTCCCGGCCAACCGGGCCGAAATGATCCCGTTGCTGGCGATCAAACTGTCCGCCAGTGTCGTCTTGCCATGGTCCACGTGTGCCAGGATGCAGATATTACGCACGTGGCCAGCATCCGCCTGCAGTCGCTGGAGCGTGGAAAGATCTACACGCGACATTTTCTCCTAAAAACCGGTCAGAATCACTTGCAATTTACTGCATAAGAACGTTCAACAAACAGCTGATTTCCGCACGTGCTATTGTTTGTTTACACACCGCCAGTGCTGCCAGTAGCACTTCGCGAAAACAGTGAAGGAAATGGTTTTAAGATTACCGAAGACGGCCCCACGTGGGCACCGCTTAAAAATGGCCTTTTTATTTAATCGCACTAACTTGTACATTCTCATTCCTAATAAAAGGGCTCCGCTTGGAATTGGCTCAAAAGAGATCCCGCGATCATGCATTGAATGCTAGAGAGCAATGGAAACGTTTAGCTTTGCTCGCAATTTTGCACTTCAATTCATTCCTTCGGTAGTGTTCCTCCGCATCCGATTTTAATCCGCTTTATAGTGACTGAGCTAGTCTTGATGGACAAATGTGATTTACTGTCGCAAGTCACTATGTCGTGGTTTTCGCTTGGGGTTGGTTTACCGGCATCGGTGCCATTCGCTTCCTTAGTAGGCTGTAACACACCAGCGCACACATTCGGCGATTGGTCTATGCATACTGGATTGAACACTTTTTTGTCTGGCACAGTATTGTTAGCTTGGATTGGAGGAACATTCCACTGTGAGTTATTAAAAACGGGTTCAACTTTCAATACCTTTGCAAATTTCACATCCAACTGCCCATCTTCGGGACCCGATTCGTCGGACAAAAGTTCCGTTTTCATCACTCGGGATAGAGAGTCCGTACTTTCGGTTTTTATAGAGGCAGTCGATACCACAACAGGTTCTGCATTGGCCGAACGATCAGCAGCATTCGCCTCAAGGTCATTCTTCAATGCAGGAAAATCGTTTTCGTCGTTTTCATGATCCAGTTTCTCCAATTGTTGGATACATTCCAGTTGCTTCAGTCGAAGAGCTTCGGTGCGCCACTTGCAAAGATCTTTCTTAGCCAACCAGTGATCCTCTTCGGCGAGCCGATGCTTAAATTGGAACACCTTCAATCGCGCCTCCAGGCTGTCCGTTTGCGCTCTGTAAGGGTAAAACGTGACATATTTAAAAAGAAACCAGATGATAAGCAAATAGCAACTGCTTACTTATAATAATCCGTAAGAGAGTTGACCCATTCCGCGCTGTTGCCACACAACTGTTTTTCTAGAAACTTGTTCCGCTCCTTCGCTTTCTGCAGTTGTGTGCTCAGGTCGGTTATCTGCTCCAACAGCGCCTCCCGGAATTTACTCTCCGCCTGATAAAACCGACTCATATAGGGCTTCAAGTCTCGAGCCAGACTGTCGTTCATGTTTCTCAGCTGACGAATCTTTGCCGGACAATTGCGATGCTCCATCTTGAGATCGTTGTATCGATCCTTAATGTTCTTAATGATTCCAATCATCTTTTTACGTTGATCATCCACTTCTGCAAACAGTGAGTTGCCTTTTTTGCCTAGAAATATTCAATCAATCTTAGTTCTTGTGCTCTTGTGCCTACGTCGATAGTAATAGCATGCTTACTCAAATCATTTTCCGGATTGGAACGCATTGAAGCAATTTCAGAAGCCAGAACAGACGCCTGTTCTTGGGCCATTTCGAGGAGATTCTTCATCTCCTCCAACTCCTCCTTTTTACTATCATAATTGCCCCGCAGCGAACTGTACCGTTCGCTATGTTCAGCGTTTTCGTTGGATAATCTAGCAATTTCTAAGTTTGCCTGCTGCAGACACATCTCTGTCCGTTCCAGTTGAATCTTCAATGAGGCGATCTCTTCCTCCATCTCAAAGCTTTTGATCTGCAGTGAATCGCTGTGTGAGGCGTTGCTAGTACCGACGTGAGCGACGAGGGCTCGTTCTTCAGCATCAGTAATGTCTTGTTTAAGCTGGTTTATCTCATTTCGCATCCGATCGACGTCCTGTTCGAGTTGTTCCGTTGTCTCCTTCGAGCTGGCCTTAGCTAGCTGCAACTCTTCGGTCAGCTTGTTGACCAAGAAATGCTCGGACGCCAGCTTGTCTCGTAATTCGTTGGCCACGGACTCTACCTCACCCGAGAGAAAATCGTTCGTCTGAGTCAACGACTGCAAGTTGCGCTTGAGATCATAATTTTCCTGACACAGATTCTGGTTCTCGTTCGTCAATTCGGCAAAACGTTGTTTAAGCTTGTTGTAAGCCGCCAGCAGCTTACTGGGACTTTCTTCCATAACATCGGCCATGTTCTTTCTCGTCGTTTACGATCCAAGAAACCGAATCCCAGCAGGGCATCCGAGCAAACGTATGTTCCCGTTCCGTTGCGATGGCAAACCGCTTCCAAGCCGCCTTCCTTCAACAACCAACAGCACACTTTCACCACGACGGAAACTACAGAAATCACACGCAACAGTCGAAATTGAAGAAATCTAGTTAAGAATCGAATGTTTTGGTCCGTTTTGGGACGCGCGATCGCCGTTTTTGCTTTCAAACTTCAAGCCCGTCCAAGGTACTTTAAAAAGACAGGTAGCATCTTAACCGCTTTGACAGGTCACCATTTTGAATTTGTTTGACATTCATAGGAGGGCGCTTTTATAAACAAAACCACGTGAGTTTCAAGAAGAAGAAGAAGAAGATATGGGCAAGTTTGGTGGTTTTATCAAGGAAAGTACCTGATTTCACTCTTTTTCGGATGTTTAAATGATTCATCTCTCTATTTAAGATCATTCGAGCGACCGAGTTGTGTTTTACAGCGAGTGAGCACGGTCCAGGAACGCTAGCAAGCTCTTGTTCTAGGGCGGGTGGCAAGACCTACGGACCGATACCATATTGAAACACTAGGAAGAATTTTGAGAATATTTGCATAAACTTTAACTTTCGTACCACTTTTCGTGAATTTGAACTGTCGTAATACCACAGAAAAGCGAAAACAGCTCCAAAAAGAGCGTTCCCGAAGTAAACATCCCACCATCCCGTGAATGTCAAACTCTGAAGTTTTTTCTAAAATACGATCGGGGATTTGTTCTGGATAAAGCTACCTGTCTTTTTAAAGTACCTTGCTTGAGCCCGTCTTTGGCGTGTCTGACAGTTGACCAGCATAGGCAGTGTTGCCAGACGGCTCGCAAGAAGCAAATTCTGTTTAAAAATTAACCCTTTCGGATCAAGAATCGTACGCGCAAACCGTTTCAAGATTCAGCTGGACGAGGTAATTTAATAAATTACTTGACGAGTTTTTAACATAAACACAAACGAGTACAAAAGATATAGCTTCACTTTATGCGAACATGACCCTTGCTGGCGAACGCTAGGGATGAAAATCTCCAAAAATAAGTCATAGCGCAAGACCCAAAATGCAATCGAATCAACAGCACTCACGACGTCCTACACAGCCTACTTGATGTTGCACCCGGGAAGCGTGCTCATGATGCGATCACCATTTAGCGTCATTAATGCAAACTCCTTCCACAGCGCTTCGCCTTCGCTGCCAGTATGCAGTTCGGCTTGAATCTTGTCCCATACCTTCTTCTTGGGGTTGAGCTGAGGCACCGGGTTACTCGTGTTATCGAATCCTTCCACAATTATGCGCTCGCCTACCTTCGAACCCTCGGGTACGGCTAACGCTTCACTTTTCTCCGTACCGGCCGCATACAGCACCAATCCTTCGCTCTCGACCCCACGAATTTTCGAAGCTTTCATGTTCGTCAGCACAACGACCAACTTCTCGCGCAGCTGCTCCAGCGTGTAGTTCGCTAGCAGATTGCTCACTATCGATTTACGCTCACCACCGCCAACATCCACCGTCAGTACGCACAAACTGTCCGCATCCGGGTGCTTGATAGCGTCCAGAATTTGTCCTACCTTGAGCTCAAGCTTGTCCGGTGTGTTTTCACCGGTTGCAGCAGCACCTCCAGAGGGTGCTGGTGCCGTTGCCGCCTTGGCAGCTTGTTTGCCGGATCCCGCCTTAACCGGTGGCGGATAGGCGCGATCGGTTAGCTCACGGTAGAAGTCGGTGTCGAACGTTTTCCGAATCGGTTCAAGCAAACGATTAATGTACACCTCTACAGCTGCTTTCAGATCCCCCGGATGCAGTTCCTGTGCAGCGAAGCAAGTCTCGAGCGCCTCGTACTCCGTAAACACGAGATCCCCACCAAAGTCCGGCTTACGATGAATGACGAAGGATTCGCCCTCCTTGAACATGGGATAGATGACGTGTTTGACGAACTTCAGCAGCCCGTTGTCCTCGATATTACCCGGCTCACAGAACGCCTTCTTGATTTTGCTCTTCACCTTCGCCGCACTGTCCAGCAGATCGATCTTCGAGTCCTCCTCACTGGACGACATCTTTCCACCGGCCAAACCGGGAATCATGGGATTCATGAGATGGATACGCTTCGCATAACCCAGCTGCGGCAGGTACTTCTCGGCGAACGTGAAGATCTTGCGCTGATCGACGCCACCGAACTGCGCATCCACCTTGAGGTACTCTTCGTCAAGTGCTTGCAGTCCGGGATAGAGGATACCCGACATCAGCGGATGCTCCACTTGCTTCACGACCTCCGCGCCCGCCTTCTTGGCATCGTGCTGCGTGACGACCGACGAAAGCCGGTATACGTCCAGCGTGTACTCCTTCGACAGCTGATAATCGGTACCGCGCACGAACCGCAGCTTATCTAGCGGAACACCAAGGGACGTGAGCATCGCTTTAATGACCGCCTCGTAGTACTTGGTTCGCTCCTGCAGCAACGACCAGGGCGCCTTCATGTTGTCCAAGTAGGCGTGCAAATCCGCGAACAGGATCGTCACCTACGAACAACGAGGATCCTCGGTGGTTAATAATGATTCAACTAGAAAAATGCAGTGATGGAAAAGCCGGCCATCGCCTCCTCTTACCTCACAGCCAGCCTTTAAGAAGTCGGCAATCTTCGACATCGGCACAAAGTAGGCGATGTGAGGCTTGCCAGTCGTGGCCGTTCCCCAGTAGATCTTGAGATCGCGCTCCTTCAGGATCGTGCGCATGTTGTCCTGACCCAACACCTCCTGCAGGTTGCGTGAGATGAGCTGCTCCTTTTCCTCCGCTGTTAACGTCGCTGCCATTGTGCCAATTTCACCGGGACGGGGCAAAGATGAATGAAAAAAGGCCACACACCACAGTAGGAAACCGGGGCTCTTGCACCACCTAGGGGTCAGATTATTCAGGAGATTGCACGGACACGGATTCAGGATCGGCAGCACCACACTCGCCAAGATTTGTCCACGTCTTCGGTGACAGTTTTCAGCACCAGCGCCGAGGGGTATACCGATGGGCTGTTATGGTCTTTCCGCGATAAGCCGTATATTAATTTTTTTTCCAAAAGTTAATTGAAAAAGGTTGCAAAAATTAATATTAAAAGATCACACTCATTTGTGGTGTTGTAAAAAATACCATATGCAGGATTTTGTTGTACTTCCAGTCAAGTCGTGCGACACGAACAAGATGCTGAATTTACATTCCGTTGCTGCTGCGATGACAAACCGAGCAGATCAAAGCAATTCGAGAATCTTTGTTCAATAATTTTGTTTTCCCTCAACGGAGCATGCCTGTGCAAGATGAGTAGATCCGTGAAACGGGAAGTATCGGCCGAGGAAAACTGCCTGCAGGTATGTCCACGATTCGTCACGGATCGAATGTCCTATGCGAAAATATGTTAATAACATCGTTTCCATCACCCCACAGAATGCATCCAAGACGGACGACGGGCAGCTGGAGGCACGGTACGAGTGTCCAATCTGCTACTGTTGGCTGAACGAACCTATTCTGACGAAATGTGGACATCGGTTCTGTCGGAAGTGCATTACGGACTGGTTAAAGTGAGTATTAGCGAAGCCGAAAGCCTACGGTGGGGTTGTACTAACGTCGCACTTCCGGGTTTGCAGCGAGAAAAATTCCAACTGTCCGCTGGACAACGAACCACTCGATATCAAGTGCGATATTTTTCCGGATAACTGCACAAGGCGTGAAATCTCACAGATCAAAAAGCCCTGCCCGAACTGGATGCGAGGCTGCGCGGATCAACTGTCCCCCACCGAAATCGATTCCCATCAGCTACAGTGCCCGTTCGGTATGTCATCCCAAAGCCAACCGTGCCCGTTCGCTCGGGTGAAGTGCAAGTTCGTAGCCCGTGACGAAGCCACGCTCAATGAGCACATTGCCACCGATTGCCAGAAGCATCTACAGGTAAGCAAATGGGTTCGCTGCTTACCAGCCAATGCAATCCTATATTCTATTCGTTTTTTAACGTAGCTTCTGCTGGACTCGTACACCGGGAGCGGTGAACGGTACCGGTTCTGGGATCCACCGGAGAAAAACAGCGCCCCGGAGATGAGCACTAACGAGCTGGTGCGTTCCATGTACGAAAGGATCGTCATACTCGAGCAGGAGTTGCATATCCTCAGCATCAAGCTTTCTAAGCAGGACACTCAGCTGGCCAAAGTACACCATGAAGTAGATCCGCGCTACAGTGCCGGAGTGTTGCTATGGAAACTGGACGATTTTAGTAGCAAGGTCGATACGATGCAGGCCAACAGTAACTGTATGTTCTACAGCGGCGAGGCGTACACTTCACCACACGGCTACAAGTTCTGCGCTCGTATCAATGTGCCATCGCGCACAAAAGAGTTTATTGGACTGCACGTGCATCTGATGCAGTCCGAGAACGATTACCATCTCGAATGGCCGTTTAAGGGTCGAATCAAGATCACGCTGCTGAACGTGCGTAACCCGGAGCGATCGCAGCACGATACGATCATGTCGAAGCCCGAAATTCTGGCTTTCCACCGACCGAACCAGGAGATCAGTCCCCGTGGGTTCGGATTTCTCGAGTTTGCCAAAATTAAGGAAGTACTGGCCAAGTTCATGGACAACAATATGGTGGTGATTAAGATCGAGATGAACATTGTCTAAGGCAGCTAGGACGACAAACGATCCGCCGGAGATCGCAAGAAAATACCATTCCACGAACAACACCCAACATTCCCAGCGCCCAGACGCTTCGCCCGGTTACCACTCATTTGTCTAGCAAATAGTTAGAATCTCCTGGGGTGTACTCTTGTGAGAGGGGGAAGCCCTCTTATCATCGACATTAATCTTTTAGCAGCTTAGTATCCACCATTTGTAGCGCGTGTTCGTCTCTGTCTGTATTTGTGTAAATGCGTGTATTTCGATCGAGTCAGGCCAACGGAGGAAATGTTAGGTTCTACCTTTTAGGTTTTTAGGGTAGCGTACGGTATGCAGTATTAGGGCAAAAAGAAGGTTAGCTTCGTGTGTACTTAGTATCGTGCCAAGCAAGGGCCCTGTGCGATATTCTTAGGCTTTTAATGGATTATAATATCCCTGATGCATACGTTTGAATTTTGCTACCCACCATTTGAGCGTATCGACCTGCGGTATCTCCGCTCTCTTGTGCGACGATAGATAATTTTTAGCGCTACATGTCCCAGCTCATCTAGACTTTACTTAACGCAAAGAAAGATCGTTGATATAATGCGATCACTTTTTTTGGATGACAATGACGAATGACACTTTTGCACAGCGAGACTAGTCGCCAGCAGACCCCTGTGAACAGCTATCATATGCTAACGGTGCATATGTTGTACACTCGGAAATAAGCTACCGCTATTGCGATCCATATTCCATCGTTATTACCGAACGGCTAACGGGAGGTATGGAAAGGACAATGTCGAAACGCATTCGAAAGTAACAGACCATGGTTCTAAAAGCTTTTTTGTTGACAATTTTAGATGTTATATACAAGAGAATACAGGAATTTTCGAACGTGATAGGTACGCAGCGAAGGTGATGGGAACGCAGAATCAGAAAGGTGTATTCTGTATCAAATAATAAATGAAAAACAATAAAATAACGCACAAAGTCGAGTCGCGGTAGTTCAGTGGTATATGGAAAACAAATAGGCAGCAAATAGCCAGAAATAAACAAAAGATGTAAAGGTAATACCCACATTAAACGCCTGTTAACGGATCTGAAAGAAAAGTAGAAGTACAACGATCTGTATAAATTTTCGAGATCCCACGAGCAGCCCGTTACCAACTTTCGGCGCATGAGCCAGTTTGATGCCGGAAGAATGACGGAACAAAATGAGGGACCAAAACCCTTAATACGACGCCGCTTACAACGGTACGCTTAACTCGCTTGTTGGTCCGTTTGTCGTTCACAAGTTTTCTTTATTTGTCCGTGGTAATAAGTATAATTGGTTGTTGGTTTTTTTTTTTGTGAAAAA
>NC_064874.1:5337500-5340000 GCF_943734745.1 Anopheles darlingi | reverse complement strand
CCCCTAATGGAAGCGGTCTCGGTGTTCTGGACCAGAATACGAATAAGAGGAGCTGGAATGCCACTGCCACTGGTGCTACTTGTACTGCTGATGCTGGATCTCGTTAAGAAATGGAATGGAGAGCTTGGTTTTTGGGAGAAAAGTAATGGCAGCTCATTGTTGCAAGTGCTTGTTGAGCTAACGATGAAGGTGAGGTTTTCAGGAGTTTTTCACAATCCCGTACCATTATCATGGCACAATTAGCTCAATTGAAAGAGCAACCTGGAGTTTCGAAAGGGGTTGGGCTTGTTTCCAATTGTCCTACTTCTAGTAGTACTACTGGTGCGTGTACCATTCCAACGATGGCTACGATACCGTGCAACTCTTATCCTCAGACGATGCGCGTTGATTTACCTTCTCTGCGAGCGTGTGAGCTGTTCAGCTTCGCGGCGAGACGGACGAAAATCCCAAAACGTCCGTTTCAGGATGCGTCGAATTTCGGAAAAAAGGTATTGCAGTGGCCCCTTCACCAGGCACGTAGCACTAGGTACGTCTCACTTCGTCATCCGTATCTAAAGGACGACAGACAGAAGAAGTCCCCCTCCGTAGAAGTAATCCACACACAGAGACAGAACTGCAAGCTACACAAAGCACATGACTAATGTGCCTCGGAACACAACACAAGCCCTACAAACGCAATTGCCGCAAATCACTCTAGACTTTTCACTCCAGGAAAGGTTCCCCTTTCTGGTGTGCAGGTGATGGAGAGGGGACACACACGGGAGACGGCACCGCACCGCACAGCACAGCACAGCACACCAAACCACAGCACAGCACAGAGGCACACTGTCCAGAACTGTGCTCCAGCTGGAAGAGAGCTTAGGCTAAGCGACCGCCGCGTGCCCCAACGGCTGAATGTGAACTGAGAGGAGTGGCCACTGTTGGGTTGGCTGCTGGATTTGTGGTTTGTCTGGCGACGCCATCACCGTTACGACAAAGACACGGTCGCGCTCTCGCGTTCGCTCTCTCGCTCTCGGTCGCGTTGATTCTACGCCAACAATATACACATAAGTCTCACGGGAGTACCTGTTCAAGAAGAAGAGCGTCTACCACGCCGTGTACTTGTGAGGCGAGATCGTCCAAACATACATTCTTGCCAACTAATGCTCTCTGGCAGTCGCTCTACTCTCTAGTAATAAGCACCTCATCGTGTATGTTTGGCTTGGGCCTCAATTTGTACTGTTGCTTGCAGCGAGCGAATCGAAACATTACTTTTGACCGAGGATTGGACCGTAATGGATGAATATAAGATCAGTGCTCCTAAAATGCCGTTTAATGAAACCGGTTCCGATGAATGAATGCACTAAAAACAACCTTCCATTACTCATCCCGGTGTGTGGCCGCATCAAACGTGCTTAATAACCAGTTTTTGGTCCAACACATCCGGGGATGTCTGGTGGATCTCGAGCCGTGATTCACCGGCAAAGCGCGGACAACGCACAGACAAGCGGATTCTCAATAATTCCGGTAACTTTTCAACCTCTGTGTCCCACTGGGTGTTTGTTGGTATGGAAATGGCATTGTACAGAGTAGTGACACACAAACACACGCGTTCAATGTTGCTCACTTTCTTCACGGGCCTTCCTCTCTCACGTGATTACTTTCTTCTCAATCTTTCACCACCGCCACGATGGCCACGATGGAGACGCATGGTTTCTCCCGCTCTCGCTAGGTTCTCTCCCCCGTCCGTCGCGGTCTCTCCGTCGGCCTTTTGGTCATTCCCACGTGATTGCTCTACAAACGGTGGCAGCGGCAACCAAGGCATCGCGTAATGACGTCAGAGCGCTGCGCGACGCTTCCGTGGAGAAGGGGGCGCATGGTGTGGGTTCAAATTACTCTGTCGTTGTGGTCGCGCAGATGTCGCGCGCGCGGTGGTGTGGTGCATGAGCACAAGCCTCTTATACCAATCCAAACACCCCGCTACCGGCATTCTCTCGCTCTTCCGTGTACGGACGCAGCACCCTTGAACATCCCAGCGATGGCGTGTTTGACGTAAGCGTGAGCCGCTCAGTCGGTCGGTCGAGGCGTGTAAAATCACACGAAACCCCCTTGGCTCCAGAGTGGAGAAAGAGAGAGAGAGCCTCCGCACAACGGAATAAACATGATAACGGAAGGCTTTTCATTGCACACAAACACGAACACCGGACCGCGACGCAAAGCATGGTGCATCGTCTCCGCACGGCCAATTCGTGGTGGCGCCCAATGGACTAAACGGTGGTCCTAGGGGGCGCCTTGTCTATGCAAATCGTACATGCTCGCGTGCGTGCGTGTGTGCGCTTTGTTTGGTGTCTGCTTTCCCATTTTGTTTCCCTCTCCGTTTCTAGTATTTATCTGCGAAAATAGATATCCTGTGCCGGTTCTAGAGTTAATTTTAAAATATAAATAAGGAAAACATGCCACCGCCGACACGCAGGAGGGGTTCGTTGGCTAAATATAAAGCAAACTAGCCTACGCCAGGCTG
>NC_064874.1:5320000-5332500 GCF_943734745.1 Anopheles darlingi | reverse complement strand
GTCGGACAGAGGCAACATATGGGCAGCCGGCGAATCAAGCTAAATCGAGGAAAGAATCAAACGAACATATCGGGAATCAAAAGAATTCCGAGAATCGTCCCCTTGCCCTCGCTCCGACGCCTTTGCATACCTGTGCACTGCCATGCGTGTCGCTTCGCTCCTCGTACACTGTGTCCAGATCCAGAGAGGGATATCCTCGGCTCAAGCTGTCGCCAGATTGAAGCAGAATCGATCGCTGGCTGTTGACTGTGTGCAGATGGAAAAGAATGGTATAAATCAGAGAAGAACGCAGCATTACAAGATGTTGCTGAAGGAAGCAGACTGTCGCGCTACGATTCGCTTGTTCCGATTGAGTTGTCCAGATTCCAGGGACTCAAATTGAATTTCCGTACCGGGTCAAGGTGGAGGTGAAATGTTAGATCCAATATGTTTTTCTGTTTCTAGCAACCGTCCTACCCAAGACAGCAAAACTCTTGCAGAGAAGAAACTCTCTGTTCTGCATCACTTCTTGTGCAGGGCTAGCTTCCTGCTGCGAGCCATACGATTGTTGAGAACAACTCGTTGCCGTTAGAATTCCTCGAATCCTTGCTATTAAGTTGTCTCGAAGAAGTACGCTTTAACTCAAGCAGAATCTTCTTCATTTATCGCTTACTTAGTGCTTGTTCCCCCCTCGCTGGATTCAAAAAGGGAACATGAATGCTGGCAGTGGGACATAAGGACACAAACAAACGCACCATCCACCAAGCCAGGGCTCGAGAAGCGAGATGACTATTAAGATATGGCGACCGCGGTTGTCGCGGGGCTCGTCTTGGCAGAAGAACGGAAGATGTATTAACAACATCCACCGTTTTAGGCCAGTCCGGCTCCTATTTCATCTTAGTCGCTCAGTATTCCCACCCGCAGTGGATCAAAACACTTGGTCGGTTGGTTCTTGTTGGTTCTTGTTGGTGCTGTAATGAGCTTTTGGGACAACATGAAAGGTACTCCATTTGGATTTTCGAAGGCCCAAGATCCGATCTGGGAATGATTTCGCTGGAACTAATCTTGAAATGCAATTAATTTTACCTTTTCACAAATTCAAAGCTCAGCAAAGTGCTTTCAAGCAAGACACCGAATTTTGTAGATAAGATGACAAATATGTTGAAAACTTCAATCTAACCGTATGCAAAATACAAAGTATCAACGAAGTCACACCGAGTTGGGCTTCCAGCGAACCATCAGCCAGATGGCGGCGCCACCGCATATCATTCTGCGGAACCGCTACATTAACAAATCAAATTCTAACGCAAATTATGATCATCCATCTATCCCGGGTGGCGGCCTGCCGGAGACCCCGAAAATCTTCGACGGTACATTTTTGCATAAATGATTACGTTGGATGAAAGAAGGAGAGCCAAAAAAAGATTCCTCCTCAAAAAAAAAGGCGATGGAAAGCAAAATCAACAACAAAATCAAATCACCACCCTGTGAAAACTGGCCACCACCCCCCTTCTGACCTGGCCTTCACTTGATTCGGTTGCGGTTCATGCTCACGCGGCCAAGATGAAGTTTCTCGCTCGTTCGCGCACCCTGATAAATGATGGGCCACATTTGACGAGGTGATTTGTTGTTGAAAGCTAGAAACCCAACAAGATTATTAATGCCTCACCGTCCCACACGATTCCCGACTTTCTTCGTCCAACACCCTCACCGGCCTTCCATTTCTTTTACACTCTCCAGAACGGGGAACGGAAGCCCCATAACAGTTCGATCATTACATACATACTGCTGTCTAAAATGCCCCGCTAATCCTCGAGCAGCAAAATCCCACGAAAGCACCACCGTGCTGACACGGATAAGTGTACGGTACGAGCGCGACCGGCTTGACCGCGAAAACGCATCACGACTCCATTACACCCCCGGAAGGCACAGACGTCCGCCCAGTCGCTGGACTGCCGCCTCGTCGACGCCGTCGCCACCGCCGACGCTATTTTTGCGCCTTCAATGTCTTCATGAAGCTAATCGGATGTACCACGGCCACGGAGGGGTGGTGATGGCGTACGAAAAATGCGAAGAAAAAAAGAATCAAAATTCTCAGAAGTCCAGCATGCCAGCGCACAGTCCAACAGGACTCCGTAGCGATAGCGATTTGGCTGGCACAGCTGCTGCTCGTGTCCAATGCTCGTGGCTGCCCTGCTGTTCCCCACGAACTAATGGGGAGTAATTGCCACTTCGTTACCCCAAGCCCCAAGCTCCCTCTCTCAGCCGGCACCGAGGGTGTGAGACCGACCGCGTGACTTGCTGCTATCTCGGACGCTATCTGTGGCTCACGGATGTGCCTCGCGGTCGCCTCGCCACATCAAACGGCGCCATGGTATGGGGCGGCGTGAGCCGTGAATCAATTATTTATTTATGCACTCATTTATTTATTTATTTACGCATTCATCATCGCGTCGTGCTGCGGGAGAGGGAGCTGTTGTTTGTAGAAGAAGCGAGGCGAGCAGCGTTTTTGGGGGAAATTTCCCTGAAAACCGGTGTCCTAGAAAGGACGTACCACTCTGGTTCCGGGCGCGGTACTGTCACCATGGACACAGACGACATCAAATTTGAAGAAACGGATTCCATGTTCGATCATTTTTGGATCGTTTTGATCGTGGAAATTCCATAACTCAATAACAACATCAGTTTACCAATTGTGCTCTTCTACTATACACCGTCTTAGACTTCAATGAGTGACTGGCGGAAAGGTTGACTTGATGTTCTTTCGGCTCATTGAATACCAGCAGTGCCAGGACATTAACCTTCTCGGTCAACTGACTTTAATGCCTTTCTATAACTCACAATAATGAGCGAACAATATGCCAGCTCAACTTCACTCCACCACATCACCATCAAAGAAGAAGGCAGCTTATGCCGTACTCTGCGCTCCCTGTTGAACTGGCGTTCAACGTCGGAGTTCGAAGGCAATCGAATTACTTTAATCCGCTAATGCACATCTGCTGTTATGGTGGTGGCATTCCGGCAGAGAACAGGCAAAAAAGATCAGGAGCAGCTTCCGTTTTGGCCAGTACGTGTGCCAACTGTACTGTGTTTCGAAGAGAGACTCCCCGGGGGCTAGGGCTGCTGCTGATGCTGCTGCTGGCCATGTTTCATGCTTGCGAGGGGATTAGCAATGGTTCGGTAGCAACGCTCGTCGTTCTTTGACATTTCGCTTTTGAAACAATTTGATCTAGTAGCCCTGTTTGGGTGGGGGGCTTTGCAGAGATGCATGTCGTAGGATTCCAGGGAATTAGCCTTGGCTGTCGGGCCGAGTGTGGTCTTAAATAATGATCCCACTACCATCCCCCAACCGGGCAAACCGGGCAGCCAACGATGGAAGGTGCCAAACGCTAAAATCGATTTCCGATTTTGTGTATGTGGGTGTGTGTGTGCGTGTGTGTTACAATATTTCAATTAAAGCAGCTACATCGCCACACGCCGGACCGCCATTTTGAGTCTATTTATAGGCGAAAACATTGTGTTTTCTCCTCCGTTCTCCGGATCGCCACAACTCATTTCGCAAATGGCTTCATTAGGTGGGACGAGGGTGGGTGTTCGTGTGTTCGGTCGTCTGTTGGTCTGCAAGGCCAGGCCAATCCCCAGCCCCTATCACCATTTGTCCCGCACCATTGGCTTCGCGCTGCGTGCCACAAGGATTTATGGCAAGCGGCTTCGTTAGCCGTAGGCCGTGGTCCGTACCGGGCACACTGGTGTTTTCTAGGTAATCCGATAGCGGAATGGAGCCTCCTTCAAGGCTTTCTCTGATAATAAATCTCGATATCCTCAATCCATGCACGGGCCTGCAGGACCAACCCCCCCGGAAATAGATGATGAGGATGAGTTATCCACTATTAAGTGTGATTCATATGATAGGAGCTCTTGCTACTGTAGAGCTAAACCCTTTCCGCTGCTCTGAAGATCCTCGCAGCATGACGCAGCATGCCCGGAGGCGCTGGAGCGTGCCTTTGTTGTGGTTAAGCCGAACCCGAGGCTATCCATTGGACTGAACTTTCGGAACGGACAAGCTCATCAAATGAGCTACTATCTTCTCTTATCGCACCGCACGAAATGACCAACAGTTGAGTCCCGGAGGCTGTGCACACGACCACTAGTGACAATGGGGTTTCTAATTGACACGCCTTCTAAGGGGGGTTCCTTTTATCGAGTTTTCGGTATCGAGACCCTCCTTCTACGGTCGATCGCATCTTGTGCTCTATCCGCTTGGCACCGCTCGCCACCAAGGACGACCAACATTGGCAGAGCGCCACTTCGGGGCGGTAGGCTAGTTTCAAGGCAACTCAAATTATTGATCCACACTGATGTGTGTTTTGGAGAGCAGCGGTTGACGCCACAAAACTTTAGAACCCGTGCACCGGAAAGTTTGGGTGGAAAATTTAATTAATTATTTCCATTCCAAGATGCGCTCGTCCAGGTCCAGGGGGAGGTTCGGCGATGTGCTACATAGTTTCTACTACATCCGCTGCCGAAAATTTCCTTATCCGGTCGCAAGATACACACACGTACACTCCACGACAAGGACACGCTTGGCATGGCGAGGTCTGCCACAAGTTATCGACCTAGCACTATCTCGGTGCCCTCGGTGGCAATCTCGTTTCGCTGAAGGTTAGCTTTACATTTCGGCAACTTTGAGTTCGACAAGAATGTCGCTGCTGCTGCTGTTGCCTCTGCTATGCAAGAAGTGGCATTTTGAAACTGTATTCTGGTTGGAATTCGTGGCGAACTGCAGTCAGAAAGTTTCCCCGGAACGGAGAAGAGACCAGAACTATGTGCCAAGAATTCACCTCCGGTTTATGGTGTTGGCTACCCCATTTCCTGGATGACAAGAAAATCAAGACCATTTTCCGTCCGCCTTTTCGATCTCCTTCCGCAAAGTACTGGGTAAAAGCGCAAGGGACAAGGTCCCCAAGACTGGGGACAGTATGAGGGACAAGTACATCGTAATTCACTCCGGCAATGTTTAAGTCCCGCTTCCCCTCTTCACAGGTCAACTGATCCACCAGGGCCAGGGCCGATACTTACTGTGGTGCGAGTTAAAGCGTACCAGCGTAATGGTGTTTGCTTTCAGGTCGAAGTTCCTCCGTCGGTCACGTTCGCGAGCGATTTTCGCTCGCCGGCGTAGGCAGCAGATGACGAGCAGGGCAAAGATGGGAAAACCGATGATGCAGGACAGTATTGGTACGACGATCGTTTCCGGTGAAACTGAGTGCCGGACAAAGGTATCACAGATTAAGGGAGCAACTTTCAGAGGAGTGAGTGCAAAGTCTGAGTCTAGACTCACCTGTTGGGTAGATCAGAATGTCTACCTTTCGTGCCGGTTGCTCGGTGGTCGATCGACTGCTGGTGATGGTGCTCGCGGTACTACTCGTGGTCGTAGGGGCGGTCGTGGTGCTGGTGGCTAGTGCCGGTGGTGCCGAAGTGGTAGTACGGTGTAACATTGTAACCGTTACCTGCATACTGCCGAATGCTGACGACATTCCGGTACTGTTCGATTGGCTGGTCACAGTGTTCCGATTGATCTCTTCATTTCGCGTTCCTAATCTCGACGGAATTGGTTTCACCTCGGACGTGCTACCGGCTGTATGCCGGTCCACCGAGACCGTCGTCGTGGTCGCACTGTTCTTCGCACTCCGGTGAGTACCGGTACCGGCACGTTCGGTGGTGGTCGCACTGGTGGTGATGCCTTCAAGCCTCAGCAACATTCTCCTCCTCCAACCCAAAAAAGTATCCAACAGTGTGCAAAGAAGGAAATGGACACACCAACGGTATATCCTGGCACCAGCAATCTGCTGTCACTGGTACTGTGCCTTTGACCCTCTGCAGTGTCTGCGTTTGCGATTTATTGCCGACCACAAATGCCCGGTGGACACTGGCGGCAGGTCAGGATGGTCTCGGTTCGGCTCGGGATTAGCATACACTGTCTAAGGTTAGGTGTACTTCGGAACAGAACACCCGACTCCCCCCATACACAGGCACACACACACAACGTCGCCCAGAGCGACAGAGAGAAAGTGAAAAAGTGCAGAAGTCAACCTCCGTGGTGTCTGCACTTGACAGCTTCGCATGGAAATGGCTCACCGTTCCACGTGGGTTGAGTGTTATGCGATTTGCCCACGCCTGGCACGGCACGGTACTGCGGTTGGATTACATGAACGTCCTTCTGCTCCTTCGTCTGCCTTGGATAATGCTGCCCGACTCGCGCGTAAAGCCAATCGGCAGAGGATTACCAGTCGGTGTGGAATTACCAAACCATGATCTGATCTGATCTGAGGTATTCAAAGCACCTCACGAGGACCTCACCTTGACGGTGTTCGACTCTGGTAGATGCTCTTTTGATTTGGTATTCGTTACACAGCATCTCATGTTCTTAGAATCCTCGAAGTCTTCTTTGCCGTTCTGACGACTCAATCGAAACCCCAAGCCGGGCCTGCTGTCTCGACCTATGAACTCTCACCAAACACTTGCTTTAATGGTCCAAATAAAACGCCAACATCCACAGTGTCCACCGCAACAGAGACCGCAATTGTGCTGACACCGGTGTGCGTGCTGTGGCGCGAGGTTAAGTGGCCAGCGGCGCGTTACGAGCTACCAGGCACCCCCATCGGGATCGGGGTGTTTTTAGAATAGCGACACTCCACCCTATTGGTGTCTATGTCGGTGTGTGTCGATGTGTGTGTAATGCTTATCCTGGTGTTCTCGTGCTTGTTGCTGGCTAATGTACACTTTCAGAGGTAAATGGGGCTTCACAGCACACACACATGTGCTGCCACACACCGACCACACACTATACTGTGCTCGACGATGTCCTCGACCGACAGCCAAGGGTGGAGGTTATATCATGGAGCACTACACCGACCAACCGACCGATACACAACCGAGCCACCAAGTGTCTGACTGTGCCATCAGGTGGGTATGCTGCCTCGCCTTGGCTGCTATCCTCCTACAAACACACACACACACACACACATACGCACACACACAGAACACTAGCCGGCCTTAAATCGAGTCAAAAGTTCGTCGTGCCAGAGCGAGCGAGCTAGACCGAGACCGTAGCGCTGTTTCCGAGGATTCAACTCGAGCGCTCGAGTAGTAGCAGGTGGGACAACAGTGGCAGCAGCAGCAACTGTAACGAGTGGAACTCAACTCGAAACTGTAACTACCACGAGACCAGCGGCACCACTTCACTGCTGCAGGAAGCGCACGTTCGTGTCCGCGCGTGCTGCATCGGTTGCTGTCTTCTCCCTTCGGTCGCGGATACCGCCGTTTCTTTTGTTTCTCTTTCTGTTGTCCTTTCTGGTGGCCCAAAAACCCGACCCGACACAACCCGTTGTCACTCGGGGACTCTCTCGTCACTGATGCTGTGAGCCGCGGACGCCCGAATTTCCCGGTGGAGCAACGAAAATCGATTCCCCAAGACGGTGGTCGCGGTACGGCGCGCGTAAACCCCAGACTGCGAAGCGCCCGACCACGACCACGAGCCACGGACCACGATCGCGAGCGTATTTTTGGGTGGGCGCGCGGGGGGGTTCCACAAAGGAACCAAGGATAACAAGAGACAGAGAGGGAAAGAGAGAGAGAGAGAGAGAGAGAGAGAGAGAGGAAGAGAAAGAGAGAGAAGGGGAGAGAGATGAAGGGGAAAGAGAGAAAGATAGAAAGAGAGAGAGCGGAAGGAAAGAGAAGAAGAGCGTGGTTCGTGGTGGGCACGAGTAGAGCACACACAGAGACGCGCACGCGATACGGCTCCAGCACTGGCAACAGTCCGACGACTACTAACCGGCCACTAACGCCAACAACTTGCCAGCGCGCCTTTGCTGTCAGTGCTGTGCCACACACTAGAGACTGGACGACTGGACGGCCGCCCGCCAGTTAGTAAGGGGAGCTCTCCCACACTCTAGTATGTTCGGAACTGTTGGAACGTTTGCTGACCATGCTCCTTGGGTCGGATGGTCGGGGGTGCATAGAGGGAGAGAAAATGTGCTACGCGAGAGAGAGAGAGAGAGAGAGAGAGCGAGAGAGCACAACTCGTATTGCTACATTTCGGATCGTTTGTTGCAAAAAGCGGAATCCCGGTGTTTCCCGCCAAACATGTGGTGCGGAGAGCGCGCACTCCTGCCTGTCTCCTGACGTCATCAGCGTCCCGGTTACTACTCCGGGGACTCGCCATCGCCACCGCCACCGCCACCGCCTGTTTTCCGACATCAACAGCAGGCAGCAGGCGGAAATTCCTGCTCGGCAATCTCAACTCAACCCAACCAACAAACCACTCCCTTTAAGAGCGGAAGAACCACAAGCACACAGCATCCACAGTGCGTTACTCATTTCGGGTTCATTGCCGGGGATGTAGGATTGTTTCTAGTAGTGGGATACATTATGATCTTTATATTATTTAGTAGTGTATTAGCAGATTACTTCCATTAATAGAAGAAGGAATAGCAAAACGATAGTTTGGCAACACTGACAGGGGACGTTAATCGCAGTAAACGATGGCCAAACTGGCATGGTCTACTAGGACAAGAGCTGTCAATTAATTTAATAAAATGGAGACATCCATCACTTGCTTCAACAAACTCACGTTTAAATTAATGTTTCTTAAAGTAGAGATGAATTACGTGGCGGTATTGAGTAATAGCGCAACACGGAATGTAAATGATGTTGGATATCAGATTGAACTACTCGCCAAATGGCGCAATTTGCATCGTACTGTAGCTGCGCTGCTGTGTAATCCATCTTCCCGCTTGCCATCTACCATCATCATCATCAGCATCATCAACAGTAGTAGCAGCGGCAGCAGCAACAGCAGAGGCAGCTCGATTCCACTCCCGGACCCAGCTTCAGTTCTCACGTGAGAATCGCGACCTGACACTACCCTCCGGAGCAGGGAGTATCATCATTACACACATCGGTTCGAACGAGAGAAATTGGCTAGAACACCATTTCCGTCTCATCGTTCGGTCGCTGTCGGTTGTACGTGCGCTATAGCGCGAGATGATAGGATGCTCCCATTCCCCTTCTGCCCCTGAGCTGTAGGTGTAAATATGATTCCAGTGTACCAGCGAGACCCACAGTCGCGCCCCACTTCGTTCTCGTTCTCTCCCCGTGTCCAGTATACAAACCGCGCTATTACAGTTTGCCACTTTGGCATTCATCTTTGGCCTGGCCCGATGATTGTGGTCGTCGGGTGTCGTCTGTCGGCGAGTTCTTTTTGTTTGTTTCGACTAAGCCAAGCCTCTCTCGGCTCATGCAACTTATGCTTTTGTTTCGTTTCTACGACAGGGCAGCACAATACAGGGATGATCGGTGAAGGGAATCGGCAAGGATGCGGTGCGAGTGAGTCAGAGAGCGAGTGGTTTTAATGGTTTTTCGCCTTCCATTTTCGATTTTCCACCAGTTTAACCCGAGAAGTCGCCGAGCGAGAGAGAGAGAGAGAGTGCGCACTCTAGGACGTACTCCAGCTAGAAAAACATGTTCTACTTTCCCTCGGGTTCTATAAACAAAAGAAAAAGAAAAGAGAAGGCAACGAAGCGGGAAGGCAAAGCAAATGTTTAATTGGGCTAGTCACAATTCGGGCAGAGAGGAACAGGACAGGGTAACGGTGAAAACTGTGATGGCGACAACGAGGATATGGGGACGAGAAACAAAGAAAAAGTTTTCGCAAACCACACACCACCACGTGGAAGGTGAGGCAAGGGGAATGTGAAATTGCAGAAGGGACATTACAAGCGACATGATGGTGCCCGTCGAGCCGTAGGCATTTTTCAGACATTGAAAATTCGTCAGAAAACTCGTTCCCTACCTCCGAAATGACATCTTCGTGATGGAATGGCGAATAGGTAATGAAATGTACGATCCCTCGTTTCTGGTTCGCGACTTTGCTCGTCGCATGTGAGTGAGTTTTCCATTTTGACAGGCAGATGAGAATATGTAGAAGGAGAAATGGTATAATCATTCCTAGCATTTCCATAGCAACGCCGTCCTCGCCGTTCAGGGATGACGAAAAGCGGTAAGCAAGCGACGCACACACTAGCACGTACTAGACTGTATTCGGAAAACAGGAAGAACGTGGTAGAAGTCAGTAACAGAGACATCGGAAACGGGGGGAAAATAGGGAGAGTGGAAATGAAATCTAAATACAAAAAAAAACATGGAAGAAAAATACATTTCACACTCCACGACAATAAACGCGGCAAACGCTCTGACGCAAAGGAGAAGGTGTGAAAGAGATGACCGATGAGAGAAAGAGATAAATGAAGAGAGACAGAGAGCGAGAGTAAGGAAAAAGAGGCGTTTTTCCGAATGCTATATTCGGAAAATCGCATTCGGAATCACAGGGACAGACGGACGGACTCGCGTCACTCGCGTTGTTATTGTTACTGTTGCCTTCCCGGAGCACGAATCGGGAGCAGTGGAACGTTGAGACGTCGCTGTCGTCCGTGTTTTGGACACTTGAGCGAACTTGACCAAAGCAGCAGGACACTCAAATCGTGCCGGTGCGAGAGAATGGAAAATGCGGAACGAAAAAAAAAACACGGAACAAACCCTTGAGGTCCTGGGATCGTCATTCGTCGCTTATTCCGACTAACGCTCGCTGCGCTCTCTTCGCGCCAACTACTGCGCGCTGTCACGTTTTATCTCGTCTTATTTATCAACCATTCACCACCTGCCTCACTTCAAACCCACCCCTCTGTGTGTGTAAGGCCACCGGTTATCCATTAGCCAACTACTTTCCCACAACGCCTTGTTTACTCGCCTCACGAGGGCCCTCTCTGCTCCTGCAGCTCACTCGCTCACCTTCCGATGGATGGTAATCTATGGGGGAAAACAAAAAAAAAAAAATACAAAAGAGGAAACAATTCCGCGGGAACGACCGAGGACGATGAGGATGACTACGACGACTCCGACGATGGCAAACTGGTTGGAGCGATAGCACCGACCGTGGCTAAAGGTCCGTGACGAAATTGTGCGACACATTTTGGGGAGGGAGGGGGATGAGGAAACCGGTGGGTGTTGATGGGTGGGGCAGGGCAGTCAGGATGGAATATGCTGTCAATCGAGCGTGAAACGGACACTCGAGTGACGATGGCATCCTCGGCAGCGCGGCTGCCGGTAGTAGTGGACGGTTGAGGACGATTATCCGGCTTGCTTGATGACGCCAATGACGGACGAGGGGGAAGTCATCGAGGGGTATCGCGGCAGGAAGTGCACACGTCTTACGACCCACTACAGTGCGTTACCAATTTTAACACAGTTAACGAAAAAATGAAAAAAAATGTCTTTAAAGGTCTTGCAGTTATCGAATTATTTGATCCAATAACGAACATCTACTTACGCGTGTTAAACTGCATAAATCTAGTTATAAAAGTTGGTTTTTAACATTCTTTTAGGAAGTAACTGGACTTCTACAACGGTTTCTATGCAACAGAATAAAAGGTAACGACGAAATAAAAATGTAATCCACTTCCGATTCCGTGATCTTGAAGACAGTTGATTCCTCCAGGAATACTGTACGTCTTATGTTCCATTTCTCGTCTTCCCGTAGCTGGTACCAAAATATCGAATATCATAATTCCATGAATGCGGAAAGCGAATCCCTCTATGCCCCTGTGCATACGAATTCGACTATTTGAAATTTTCACCAGAATCTGACATTTTCTCCGAACTGAAGTCGTGCGATCGAGACTCGAGTCTTGCGTTTGGATGCTGCTCCTTTGACTTTGTCCCTTCTTTCTCACACCCCCCTCCCCATTCCCTATCCTTTTCTCTTTAACTGTCTCTCTGTCTCTTACTCTAAAATGGAAACCGAACAGTCAATGAAGCGACGCAAAAGGGTTCCTTCGGGGGGTCTTTTACCGGGAACGGGAAATGGTGATGGTGGTGCTCTAGATGGTCTTTCGGGAGTTTGATAAGAGCGTGGTGGGACAATTTGCGAAAAGCAAAATCTGATTGCCGGCACTCACTTCGGCACCGATCGCGGTGAGGGAGCACCGCGATGGAATTGAATTTTCCTAAACTTTTCCCCTGGTCCTTTCGATCAGCGGCTTTTTCTTTCTTTTTGTTTTTTTTCCCACGTCACCCCTCAACCCTTCCCCGGAGCTTTCGACATTCCGAGCATATTGGCGGTATTTGATGGCGCGGCGAAAGTGGAGCGGAGCGAGTTTTGAAGTTTTGAATATTCCGTTCCTCGCCCCGGTTTTTGCTCCGATTTCCCTTTTTCGCTTTGATGGTTTCGACGCGCGGTGAATGGTAGACCATTTTTCTGCTAGAATAATGTTAGTCCTGGCCAAGCACTCGGGGAGGGGGGCACCGGGTGATGGGTGGCGAGCATATAAAGTAACTTATTCGATCTTGTTTGTGCCGACAAACGACGAGACCTTTCGCTATACGTCGTTGGACGCTCCGGTTGGTGCTCCCAATACCGCCCCGGTGGAACCATCCTTCAACTCGTTTAATGTTGCCCGTTGATTCGT
>NC_064874.1:5312500-5315000 GCF_943734745.1 Anopheles darlingi | reverse complement strand
GGCACCCCGGGATGGGCGCTTTCCGGTGGCTGTAGAATGAAGAAACGAAACGGAAAAGAAGAAGATGACCTTATCGGTCCTCTAACAGTCGGAGTTGGAGGGTTGACACGATATGACCCTGCTCAAAATTGTTTCGCTTTTTGGTGTCGTGATGAGCGCTGGTGTTGAGGTGCACGAGGTCAGGAGGTTTGTTTTCTTGATTTCCTGTGCATCCTGTTTGGATAGCTTTAAGCGCTTGTCTTGAAACCCAAAAAATCACCACTGAGGTCAAAGTTGTATCTAAATAGGAATTCGTTGTAGCACAACCTGTCACTTGGAGCAAGCAAGCTTTGATGTCAGTGAAAGTATATGTTTGCTTGGATCAAGAATTTGCTGTAATTTTTATATTAAAGCAATATCTCCAAGAAAGACAGGAATAGCGGATTGAGCAGCTTTCCCAGACGATCGCAGCATCTTCATGCCGCATTCTGTTCAGCTTCTCAGCTTTCACGCCCCAAGTTCCATCCCATCCCCATAAATGAGGCTTTCCCTTACCGAACAGAACCGTAGCCACCACAGATTCCACAATTAATTAAACTGCTTCTAAGCAATAACTATTTCTTCACCTTTACTTCCCATAATTACACTGTGACGCCCGAAAAAGGTTAATCATCAGCCACTTTCGGAGCCAGAAAACTCATTTACATCGCCACCAGCACCCCGCCCCACGCTGCCGGCGGGAACGAAGCGCCGCCACCGCGGGATGGTGGTGCTGGATGGATTTTATGGTCCTACTGTTCGACTTTTATGCGCCTACTTTGTTTTCCATTTTATGACACAAACGACCTGTCGGCCAGCATTTATTAACTGCCCGTTTATACCGTGGCGCGTTGGCACTCCGGCACACCGGCACCGTCGATGGCACCGCAAACCGTCGTCGTTCGAAGATACTTTGGAATTGATTTTTGTGGTGGAGAGACCATTTCTGGGACCATGATCTGGGTTAATTGATGGATTAAAGCGAATTTTCGGCACATTCATTTGCGCACAGGACTGTCAGAATTCTTGAGGAATTCCGGACATTTCCGAAAATCGTGTTATCGTCCATTTAAAACACGACCATCGTTTATCACTAGGTGCTGGACTGCTGCGTAACAACAGCAGCTGTTTCCGGTGCTCAAAAAGTAACCTTGCCGTGGAACCGCACCGGTAGTAATCTGTCAATTCTCGCGCCAGCACGGTTCGCAGAAAGGGTTAAGCTCGCTTTTAATGGCGGTTCTGACGAATTTATTTTCCGTTTTTTTTTTCTCTCTCCCTCTCTCTCTCTCTCATCTCGCCCATTGCCTCGATAGCAGCAGATCACATTTGTCAACAAGTTTGGCCGTTACTTACATTCTTGCTGTTTAGCGATTCCTTTTAATGGAAGCATTAAAGCTAGGAACAGATTGCAAATGCTATAAAAAGGGGGGTGCTTTAAAACATCGTTACTCTTACTGGCCAGTAAAAAAAAGGAAAACTATTACTGTGTTACTGCGAGCCGTCCTCATGACGTGATCGTAAGGCAACCGAAACCCTAGAAAGAACGATAAAACATTTATTGAATAAGTTTTTTTCCTAATCCCATACGCACGCACGCAGAGCCAGCGATGCTTCATTGAGGAAACGAGATAACGTATCGCGTTGAGTTTTTTCCTTTGGGTCCGGATGGCGTGACCGCCACGGTGAATCCTAAATGACCGTCTTCATCATATCGGAATGGAGACTTTTCTTTCCTTTCGCACCTGATGCTTTCTCAGCACGAAAGGTCATTCGCTGGTAGTGCTAGTTCCAAATACTTTTTTTTTCATTTTCTTCAATCGCCCTTCTTCCCGGTGATTTCAGGATACCACTCGGTCATTGTCAGCAGCTGCGAATCCGTTTGAAGCACAGATTCCTTCGTTGTCGCCAGCAGCTTTTTTACCTAAACGATTCGTTTAAAAACTCACTCTAACGATCATAGAGGGGAAATGGCAAACCGACTGGCGATGAAAGCTTTTTCGGCGTCGAATGTACGCATGCGTCCAAACCGCTACTGTGTTTTGATTAAAACAGCCATTTCAAATTTGTGCTGCAGCTTTATCATTAAAATTCCTCAACTGTTCGCCTTGTACGCTTTGAGTAAATTCATTTAGAAGGTCTGCAAAGTGAAAATCAAAGCACCATATGCTGAGTTCGATGTTCTAAAGACCAGGAATGTTATGTAATCATTTGCCAAGAAGTAGAAGATCCATTTTAGGACATAACCTGTATTCTGTATTTGCCACAGCCACAGGAACCACTGTGTGAAGCAGTATCCTGTCGGCACAATAACACTGGCTCGCATGGCGGCAACCGTCGTGTCCAGACGAACCGATCCGAAGTCCAAAAGCTCCTCACTTCGGTATCGAATCTCACAGGTTCACTACACGGTACGACTTTATGCTTTCACTCTCTGCTGTCAGTAGCACCCTAGCGTCCCAAGGATACGGTTCACGGAGTCATC
>NC_064874.1:5305000-5307500 GCF_943734745.1 Anopheles darlingi | reverse complement strand
ATGTTGGCGAGACTACTAAAAGGCAACAACAGCAACAAAAAATCGGCTGGCACTTTATGCGTTAGCAGAACTCCGCTGTATTCACTGCGCGCCAACCTACTAATTTGCTTTTGCACCGATTTCGCTTTTTTCTCTTCCCTTCTCTCTCTCTCTCTTTCTCTCTCTCTCTCTCTCTTTTTCTTTCTCTCTCTCGCGCTCTATCTATGTTCTGTATTTGCTTTCGTGAAATTCTAACAGATTACAATGCCACGCGAGCTGTCAGTTTGTGTTCTGAGAGAAGTATAAGCCACAGCATCCCATCACTAGAGCTGGACACGATCCTCGAGGAAACTCTCTGCTCGGTTGATGTGTGAGCACCGGACCTCCTGCTGCTACTGCTCCGTGCTGCACGGACCAACGTTGCTGTTGATGATGATGATGATGGCTGTGCCCCTTCCCGACCCCCAACCCTACCGCATCCATGGTGCTGGTGTTCAACCAATAGATAATAACGTTAGAATGGCCGCGTACGGTGCGTAGTGAAAATGGATCGAACGCGCACAGCGTCAGCGCCCTCCCTTGTGTGTGAATGTGTGTGCGTGCGTGTGTGTGTGATAGTGATCCTTTGCTCCTCGCTGCGAATGAATCAAAATTGTAGCACCCTCAACCCCCGGTGCCCGAAGCATCGAAATTGCTTTTCCCATTATCACCCCCATCCCCCGTTCGGATTGTTCGGGGATACTGGCAGCCGGGACTGTGGTTTCTCAAATTAAAGTTTGAAATTCGATTTGGAAAACATTTTGATAGCCAGACAGGCATTGTACCGTGCGGTGTTCGGTCGGTGTTTTGCGGATCTAGTAGAGAATGTGCTTTTTCAAATCCTCATAGAAAATTGAAAATGGCGCTGCCACGGCAACAACGGAACAATCAATCTTTGTGCTATAGAAAAAAAATCCCGTCCAGCACTATCGGCGGCAATCGGTACAGGACATCAATCCAAAGCGGAAGGGAGATAGATAGAGAGAGTGAGCGGGACGAAGCGATAGAATGATAGGGAATATTCAATCCTAGCTGAGAAAAGGTAAAAACCATTAGGAGTATTAGTTCTTGCACCTGAAAAAGGCTCTTTAAGCATTTTTCTGCCTTCCCACCATCCCATGTGACTGTGTCGTCGGTATTACTTCTTCCTTCCACTTGATGTGATGCTACTGGAACAGGTTATCCCGGCGAGGATCGATTGATCGATCACCGAACGGAATGCAAACGAACCAAAGCCGAAGATGAAACCGGAGAAAAAAACCACCACCAAAAATGCTTTAAGAAAAAGAACCAACCTATGCTCCTTTGGCTCCTACGCTCTTACTTCCACTATTGGCCTAGATGCCCGGTGCTAGTCTACCCACTCCGGGTTTTGGGACCGCGGAGGACCGACAGCACCACTTAGCATCGTCTCGTATCTCGAGGAATCAATAAACTGTGGTGCATGCGTCGTAAGACGGTAGTCGTTTAGTTGGTAGTTTGTAGGGTGAGGTAACATCAATAACAAAAAAAAAATTATCAAGCATATCAAGGAGGCTCACTGTACTGTTGGCATAGAAGCCACAACCATCAGGACTCCACCCATTCCCTGCCCCTTGGGTAGTTTGAAGCACATCACGGCGTAGTCGATGAAAGCAAAGGCGAAGGTTAGGCCACGGTAAAGAGAATGTCCACCCCGTTCCTGATCCTACCCATCGCCAGCACACCATATCCTTTCCTCACCCACGGTCGTGGTGCGGAACGAAAGAGCTTGTTTACTCCTCCCTCCCTGTAGAAAGCGTATATATGGCATTCCTAGAAGCACATGCTCCAAACCAAAAATGGCAGAACAATCTAGAGAGACAGAGAGAGAGAGAAAGAGCGATCGGTAGTGGGAGTAATCTAATACAATAAATCGTGAATATATCGAGAGCAGAGCGAGAGAATATATAAATAGAATCAATGTGCTGTGGTGATGATGGTTGTTTTAAAATGTAGCCAAGCTGTGTGCATTTACACATTCGCCGAGTGTCACAGGACACTTTTAGAGAACTCATTACTCTCATTCACAAGAACGGCATCGGCACTAATCATATCCATCGGACATCAAGTCAGGACCAGACGGTGGATGAAAAGTAAAACGAAAAATCATTAAAACAATGCTTCTCACTGTGCATAGTATGAGTCAGTGTGTGTGTGTGTGTGTGTGCCGTTGTCATTATTGTACTCATGTTGCAGAGGAGTCCCGAATTGATGGTAGCCCGGTAGACAAAAGAAGAAAACTTGAAATAAGATCGAAAAATAGTGCAGAAGGAAGCAAATTCAATGTCCTGCATCTGAGACCTACTTCCATAAAACGAAACATACCCTCTCGCAGAAGCTCTCGTTTTGCTACCGAGACGACACCGAAACATATCGCGAACGTACAGCCGTGTGTTTATGTGCCGCGCCATTGCCACACAAACAAACCACCAACTAAAGAACGAGAAAAGAATGGAACCAT
>NC_064874.1:5300000-5302500 GCF_943734745.1 Anopheles darlingi | reverse complement strand
CGGGCGTTCGCACTTCACCACCGAAACTTTGTCGACGCGCCACGTCGCACCGCAACTTAAAACAATTATATTCAGAAAGTGGTATGGTACGCCTTCGGGGGTCCCCATTCATCCATACGCCGACGACACAGAACTCCGACGCCGCTGTCACCGAGGTTCGATGTGCTGCTTCGCCTCCAACATTAATTAGCGCGTGCTGCCCACGGCCCTCGAGGGAGTGCTGGTGAACGTGTGGCCGGTCCGTGGCCGTGGCCGCGAAAGCTTTAATTCGACAGCACAGCGTAGCTCAGTCGAAGTGAAGTTGTTGGCGTCAATTAAGACGATATTTATAGGGAAAAAGTGTTGTCGAATTGATGGTCCGGATGTCGAAGAACGCTCCACTCATCACCGAGGCCCGCACCAGGAATGCGCGGCGGTACGTGCGATGGATGATGGAACGTTGACCAACTTTTGACCACTTCCGGGAGGGTGGCGCGGTGCGCGCGGAGTGGAAGCGTCTGGTGCAGATGGCGATCAAATGAGCTCGACACTCGATTAGAAGTTCGAGTCTTTCTGTTCCGTTTTTTTTCCGGGGAAGTTTTTCTTCCGATTCAAGAGGTTTCCAGTGTCTCGGCCACGTGCCAGCCTCTCCAGGTGGTGCGCCCGGCTAGGGCCGAACGGTGTGCCGGTGCATTTGGAAAAGTAATTTTCCGAGCGAAATCGGTCTCGTTTTGGGAAAGTGACGATTTTGACGGTCAAAGCCATGGATGTTCGAACGGGGCGAGAAGCACCGTACCGTACGGTCCATGGTCATCTCTCGAGCTTGAGCATTCCTTTCCTCGACATTGATCTTGTAGCGTACCGAGGACTTTGAAATTGACGAGTAGCGCGAAAGAGAGATGGAGTAGGCGGGGTAGGTGATAAACGCCGAAACACCGGGCCAATTACATGGCCATGGCCCCAGTTCAGTGAAATTCGTGCAAAACAGCCATTTTGCGAACAAAAGCGACAAACGATTTCCCACCTTTTGTTTTTTTGCTTATGTTGCCGGAGCAGAGATAGTGTGTTTATCGGTTACTGGTGGCCATTCGCAGTGTTGTGCGAGTATGAAAGGAAAACGAAAGCAGGTTATGGTGTGTGATCACTTACCGGGGAAGTGGTCGTTCAAGTTGGAAGTGATTTGAATGGCGCCAGCACTCGTAGATCGATGGTTAAGTAGCTGATATGCTAATATGCTGGGGTTATTTCGTGAACAAGTTTCGTTCAACTTGTGCATTTACAGGCTGCATGAACGAGCCAGAAGCAGTCACAAACTGAACGAGATTTCAATTTTATATCGATCGATTATGCTGATTGTTGGAAATAATGTTTTAATTGAGAGATGTTTTGTTTTGAGATTACAAATAAAAATAAAAATTGGATAGGTTTTAAGTAAAGTATATAAAAAGGTAATTGATTTAATACAGTTAAGTTAATTAATCGACTGCAATACTAGATAACTTTGCCGGCAATATATACTGTTCTATGTTTTCAATTAGATAGAACGGTATAATTCGACACAATCCATGTAAACCTGTTATAAAGGTTGATATGTCTTACTTCTTACAAGGAACAGCATTTTCATCACTTATAGAAAACGCATAGCATTTGCCCAAAAGCGTCAGGCAAATGATAACACACCATCAGGTACGGCAGAGTCCTTGAAGGACCAATTTAAAACACTCCAGTTGGTCAATATTATCGTAGCCGTACTGTACTTTTCCTACCATGACTCATCAGAATAATACCTTTTAACATCAATGAAACGCTCAGTGGCGCCGGAAAAACCTCGTCAATTCGGAGTGGATAGAGCGTTTTTCTTATCCAATGTAAATATTTGGCAAAAAAATATTTTGGAATTCTCCTCAAAGACATTGCTATCTTTCACCGCACGCAAGCGTACATCTTGGGCATTCAATTCCCGGTCAAATGTTTCCATTGTCGGTCGTGTTGAGTTTTATGCCAAATTTTCTCAGGAAAATTGAACATCGTTGTGCGAATAGCTCAGGTTCCTTTCAAGCCTGCAACAACCTGCATTCGATCATTCGAGGCGCACCTTTCGCGAATGTAATTCAATTGACTCTTACGGTTTCTTCCTTCCAAAAAGGTAATGCATTCCATTAGTCATTAGACAAATAAATAAGACCCAGACTGAGGTTCGGCACGACGTCGAGAATGAAAGTCGTCCTCAATCATCATCTCACCCACCCGCGCGAACCCGCCGGATACGTGTCCGCCACCGCGCACTCCGGAGCACCACCGGACGGAACCGAATCCGGGCGGAAACGGAGCGGAAGATTCACTTTTTTCCACAACCTCCGGACGACGGCTCCGGCGGGTGTCTCACCACAACCAACGCTACTCCAAATTGGGAGCCACTTCCACTCGGCTTCGACTTCGACTTCGACTTCGACTGTTGGCCACTTTTCACCTTTTTCCCTCATCATCAGCAGGCCTAATTCAGGCCTTCCCTCACCGGCCA
>NC_064874.1:5287500-5295000 GCF_943734745.1 Anopheles darlingi | reverse complement strand
TCCACATTGATTTTGTGCATCTCGAGCGCATCACCGGTAACTCCTGTGGTGCCAATACCAGCCTCCAGCTTGACAGCATGATTTCCGCCAGCATCGACCCTACCAGTAGCGCTGGTAACGGTAGCGTCCAGCTTCCAGGCGCCATTTTTCTCCCCAGCAACAGCATGATGTCCTGCCATGGCCTTCTTCCCGTTCCTTTCGCGCTCACCGCTGGCGACACCGCCGCAGGAAGCGTACACTATGACCATGGCCAGCACCGTCACGACCGTGCTGAAAATAGCCAACTTAATTATTAATGAAATTTATTACACCTTTCCACCGCGGCCGCGGGTACCGCTCGAGCGCTGGAAATGGGTTTTCTCCGCACTCTCCGGCATGGCGAGACCCGGAAGACCGGGGCGCTGTCACTGTCAATTGTACTCCCGCGAGGGAGGACAATTGGGGAAGAAAGGAGGAGGAAGAGGTGTAGAACACACAAACCGTTACCAACTTACATCAGTGCAAACACCTTCGGATCACTCCATAGATTGTAGCTTCCCGGGACCGGTCGAACGTGCGTTACTGTGAGACCGGCCGGTGAGCTTCGGCGCGACCTAACCTCAATCGTGCCATTGTTGCCGTTAAGCGACTGGAACAACGGATCGTGGCGCAGCAACTGCGTCACATCTTCGACGGTGCAGGATTTCGGTAGACACTGGCCCAGCAGGATCGAGTTGGGCTGAAAGGTGTACCAATGAATTAATAATACACACACACACACAGAAAAACCCCACCGAACACACGTATCATCTGTTGCGGAGATCAAGGCTCTTACCTGCCCGGACACCGGGAGCCACTCGAACTGGGCCGCTATTTTGGCGACGAAGAATCGCATCTCCAGCTGGCGAGCACCGGAGGGTAGGGGTGTTGTGTGGCGCAGTATACGGTTCACCTCGTCGCAGAACGTCAGCGAACCCATCCAGAACTCGTTGCCGAAAAAGTACTGGCTACCGTACCGGCCGCTCGAGTCACTCGCTGGTGGTGAACAAAAATGGAAGAGGGCTGCTTAGCTTGGTGTTCTTTCGGTGTGTGTGTGTGTGTGTGTGTGTGTGTGTGTGTGTGTGTGTGTGTGTGTGTGTGTTATATAATGCAATTATTAATTCATTGATCATCCAAGCTTCCAAGGACGATTATGAGTAAGAGAGCACCGTAAGCATAAAGAAACAAAATAATTATTTTCTCTCTTCGCCACTGGGAGTTTCACGTAGCTTAGGAAGAGGCAAAGATACTGACTACTATCGATGACCTTTAAAACTAAAGATAAAAAATATAGAAACACTCCTATGTAAAGCTTCTCTTCCCTGTTATCGTGATTGCAAGTAAGCCGCCTTTCGTTTGCTACTCCTGTGTCTTTGGCTGGTTGCTTGATACCATCGCATATTCTAGTTATGCTGTATATGATATAGTGTACCATGAACTCCGTCGATTTATTGGTTTTATAAGCTATCAATATTTACCTCCAGCTGTTTAGAATTCGATTAACGTTGCGATTCTATCGTAGCGGAATGTTTGTGTATATATCGAAACCGGAATGCTTATACACATATTTGCATCCAACAGTGATATCAATCCTGATTTACGTTACATTTGCGGATGCTGAAGCTATCTAAATATTTGACGAACATGCCACCATGCGACCTGATTCGAACTGGTAACGCGCCGTTCGTCAAAACTAAATACTAAAACGTATTCCGTTCTGCTCCTAGATAACCGTGTCAAAGAACGGTAACAGCAAGGTGTTCCACCGCATCACCGCCTGGCTCTAAAAAGGTCGCGCATCACCCTACGGAATACCGTTGACGACGACTAATTTCAAACATCACCACGTGCGTACGTGTAACAGTACCCGCAACGCACAAATTATTCCCGCTACTCTAGAACCAAGAAATTGCTGTTAAATAACCAAAAACAGAGTACACCCCAGTACCAACCGGTGTGTGCGGTATTGCCGCCCCCCATGCTCCGCACACATCTACGAGCAACGGTTGGTGAGAAGTTCAGAAAACAACAACAAAAATAAAACGGGTCTTCAGAACACATTCCAATACCGCAATGTAGTAGCTGGGAAGCGCAAAACTGCACACGGACAAAAACGCAAGGGAACGCAAGTTTTCGATCAATTGCGGTCTAATTAAGAACCTCGACCGAGCCCACAAACCACATACATACGCGCACAGTGTGGTGTTTTTGGTTTTTCTCTTGTGACCAGTCCACAAAATGAATCTGCGTTAGCTCATTAAGCGAACAGATTCGATTCTAGTTGCACGTTTTTTTTCTTCTATCATCACGCACAAAAAGTACAGCAGAACACCAGTGTGGTTAACCGTTAATATGATCGATCGCTCTTGCCAGCCCAGCAGCAACAACAGCAGCAGCAGCATGAGCATGAATCTGCTGAGGTTAGCAAGGGCTGATAGGGCAAAAAAAGGGGCTGCAATAAATTAGCACCTCATTTGCCGCACCCGCGATAACGAGCTGGGCAAAAAAACATCGACGACGAAATGAAATAAAATGAAGACATGAACGAGATATAACATTACTACCACCGCAATGTTGCCAGCGTAACAGCGTGCCAGCGAAAGGGACGGGCCGCTCTGGTGCATGTTTAGCGGTTGTAAAGTTGTCTAACATCGCAGCAACCATTTGCTCGCCACTTCATGGACAGCTGTTTGGCAATTAGTAGTTAGCTAGTAGGCTGTGCTAGGCTAGTGTCAGTTTGCGGCGCCATTCCAATGCGAACAACTCTATTTGCGCTTATGTGCAATTAACGCATCAACGGTTTTTTTTTTTTTTATTACAATCGATCCCTGAGTTATTGAGAATCAATTTTAGCTTCTCGCGTCTCACCACAAACACCACATACACAAACAAATACACGCACGCGGTCGATTCTTCAATTCAGCAACACCAACTGCACCGTGGGATTTGCGGTCGGAATGAATGAACATTCCAGCGCCTGAAATCGTATGAATCACCTGGAAAATCATCGATCATATCACAAAAGGGACCATGTCATTAGTGCAGTTCTGCACTTCTCTTCTCCTACGTCACGTCATCCCAAACCTTGGAGCCAGCCTCGGGGAAAGGTCGCCGGTTTTGATTTACTCAGCCAGCAAGCAGCAGCAGCAGCAACAACCACAGGGGAACAATCATTCCTCATCCCCTAATTAGCCCTCGTTAGGACTATTCTGGTGTACAAAAGCCAAAGTCCAACTTCGGCGCGCCCGGCATGGTGTATGGTCCGACCATGCCATGCCATGATAGATCGCGGTCCATTCCGTGGACGACTGTAAATAAATGGTTTTGCAATGGATCCGAGAAACCCTTCCCTTCGCATCTATGCGGCCCCTCCACTGTCGTTGCCCTTCCCTTGACCTAGCGGCCGTCTAGCGATGTCGATGCTATCGATATGACCACCAGTGGAAGGATAATTTCAATTGCGCGCGACGCCATTTCTACGATTGTGTGTCTCGCCAGTGAGTGTAGCCGGCCGTACTGCGGCCCCCAATCAATCATTCGTCTCGGCGAAACATAATAAATTGACCACATAATGGGTCTGCTGGTCTGGGCCCCCTCACATTACACGCCACAATCGGTGCGACCCAGTCCGACAGAAGCGCGAAGCTCGGCGCCCGCTCTACACTACAACCTGTTCCAGCTGATAGCAGGGTGCATGTGCAAGGGCAGACCACAGACCACGGACGGAAGGCAGTCGGGTCGAGCCGAAGGAGGTCTGAACGATTATGCGGATTCACTGATTTCTATAGACACTCTCCGCGATCTAGCTCGCACTCACGCTGTGTGTGTGTGTGTGTGTCTGGTGGTACAAATCTGACCGGCAGCTGATTTGAGTCCTATCTTCTCTCGGTCGACTGCGGAGACTGGAGTGTGGAGAATTGCACACGATGTTACGCAACGTCAATATCGCGCGGTCTTTCGCGGGCTTCCCTTCCTTGCTTACCTTTCAGTGCCCAGCCACGCTGTTGGCGCAGATCTCGCAGATAGAGTCCAACATGACCGGCACACCGTTCGCCGACCAGTGCCCTCACTTCGGTGACGTCCCAGTTGCTGTGATCGAAAAGGTTGGTAAAAAGCTGGAACGGCGTCTGATGGCTGCCGATGGCATACGCCACCTGGCGGTAGTGATGCGGGAGGCGGTGGTGATGATGGTGGTCGGTCGAGGCGTCCGCCAGCAGTACCACGGACGAGTCGGTATGACCGGTTCCCGCACCGGACCGGTTACCGGACGAAACCGAGTGGGACTTTCGATGCGTCGCAGCCATTTCCGGGTACGACTTCTTTGCCTTCCGTTTCGGCACACGGAACACATTGTCGGTGTACTTGTAGACCGGTGGTCCGGCCGCAGGTCGCGGTGACGTCTCGTAGCTGGGCAGTACGAGCTCCGGTTGCTGCGCTAGGTCCTGCTGTCCTCCGGTTGTGTTTGGGCGTCCACCATCCACTGCTGATGAACCCGGTTGACCTACGGCGGGTGTAGGGGCCACGATCACACCATCGTTCCATTCGATTGCACTTTTATGATCTCCTCGTACTGCATCGCCGATCTGTAGTGTCGTCGTCGATTGCGTGTCACTTGCAATTGCGTAAGACCGTACGCCGCCATCATGGCCGTAGCCAACGCCACCGTCACCATCGGCCGGGCGTATTTTGATTTGCGAATCCGGAAATGGCACTGGGCCAGCATCCCGTGCACCGATCGGCCGCTGGCATGCTGCTAACCGCACTGCAAGCTGCAACACCAGCAGTGTGCCAACTAGTGGCAGTACGGTCGACGAGTTCCGTCGTCTGTGACGCAATCGGTGGTTAATTGGCGGTATGACAAACATTATGTACTGGCAACGAAAGACGTTAGATCACTTTGGATCAAGAAAAGACACTCTAAAGGTAACTTTAAACTTTTGATAGAACTCGTGGGACACAATAAGACACGAAACAATCGATGAAACTCCTTAAATTCTACTCGTTAGTCCCATTTTATTCCCGGATAGTTAGCAAGAAACACATCGTGTTGGTCACTTCCCGAAAACTAACCCCAACACAAGGTTTAGAGAAACACTTCCACGCAAGGATTCACACAAGGATTCAGATACTTCTGGCACACTGTAGTCGGCTTGCAGTGATCGGACTTCATCAAGGATTTGAGTTTCACTAACACCGCACCACCGTTCACTACCATTTGGTCTGGATGCCAGCCAGAGAAGGTTCTCTGCGCGCGGCCACGATGTCCTGTTCGAGTGAAAGTGATTCCGAGACTGCCGTCCAAGGCTGCAACCGTCGTAGCAAACGGGCTCTGGTCTGGTCTGGCCACTGGTCGCTGGTCTGCTGCTCACACTACACCTAGGCAGCGCAGCATATGGCGTGGTAGGGCGTCGATCGGCATATAATGCAATAGGCACCGTCACCGTGCCAATAGCCGTCCGGCCATTGCAGACTTGTTTGCGAGTGCACCGTGTACTGGATAGCGCTTACGTCTTGCGTTTTCACGCTCTTTTCTAAGCTTTTTTTTTATTATGATTGGGATCCAGTATGAGTCGAATGTCGGTGGTGGAGAGGCCCGGGCTTCTTGAGCCTGTGCTTCAACACACCAATGCCACCAAAACCTTCGTTCAAGCTGCGTCGGTGGTAATGTTCGGGCCGGTGAATGTGACTCCCGGTACCCCGCTGAGGGGAGGAGGGGGGTGTTCGTGCATTGCCGGTGCACCACGGTGTCCAATATTGCAACGAGATCGAGACGGGGAGAGAGAAGCAGCTAGGCCTGCAGCTAGATGCAAGCCTACCCCGCGATGGTACGATGATCTAACACCGACCGGCCTGCATTGCGTTGGCCGCAGGGGTGGGGTTATGATCGCCTCGAACGGGAAGTGGGAGATCGATGCTGGCCGTCGTCGTGCTTCTGGCGGTCACCGCCGGTAACAAACTTATGGCAATGTTTATCTTAAGCTCGGCGCACAAGCCGTCGTCGCTGCGTAGTAAGTGCTGCGGTTTATGCCGAGCGATAGCACAACAGTAGTTAGCAGCTAGAGTTTCGCTTGGCCACCCGGCCAGCCAGCCGGAAAGATCTCCTCGCTAATGAAGTGAAGGAAGTAAAAGTGAAGGTCCACTGGAGGGGTTTTTCCCCCCGTGAGCCCGAGATCTGATGCAAAACAGATCTGGCGGTACGTGCGACGATGCTAATGGCTTCAAATATTGACCAGAAGTTACATCAGAGATGTTATGATGTTTTTACTCAAAGTGTTAGAGTCCAAGTCCAAGAGCGGTACAATACGAGATAGTGTTGCGTGTAGCTGGAACCAAGGACTCCGCTCACGCAGCAGGCTGTTGTTTGAACAGGGACACCATTTGCAATCGCCAGTATCAAACAGTGGCACTTCAATGTTTCCCGCAAAAAAAAAAGTCATGGGCATGTTCGTGCAAACCAGAAACGACGAATCAAGTACGAATTTAGAAATAGACAAGCCTCGTCAATGGACGCTATGCACATCTCTGTCGAGGGTAACGGGGTTTGGCCCCGGTGGCCGTGGGCACTTGCACTTGCACTTTCGTGTTCCAGCCAGGCCACTGGGCCGGATTGCATGCTCGACCAGTTGCCCTAGAATGCGATGCACATGCTCTATCTGCCCGGCTAGATGCGTGCGTGATAGGTGAAAGACGCCCGTTGGCTCGATGGCGTAGTGGCAGTGTGTGTGTGTGTGTGTGTGGGGTAAGATTTCACCACCCAGCCCTGCAAATACCTCACCCAGCACCCTAGTCACCGTAATGCAAGTGGCATAATGCAGAAAGGTGGCGCTGCTCGTGCTCGAGCTGCTTGTGTGCAGTGTCAGCCGGCAATCACTGGACCGGCAAACTGGGGCTGGATTTTCATATCAAACGGCTCCCCTCCCCGAAGTCTTGGTGGAGGTGGCGCTAAGGGAGAGAAAGGAGCGGAGGCCGCGGCACAGTGCATCAATACACCTCAAGCAATAGCTGCTGCTGCTGCTATGTTGTGCTGTTTTGTGCTATTGCTTCGTGAGGCCGCTTTACCGATATTAAATAACCGATCGATTAGGCAAACAGGTTTCGAGCATTTAGTAGCCTGGCGGGCTGGCACCGAGCGGCGAAAGGGGGTGGTACATTCCATTTTCAATTTCACCTGCACTGCACAAGAGCAAGAGATGCAGATGACATGCAGGTGGCGCTCGGGGCAAGATGGCGCTGGCACAGGATGATGGCACGGTGGTGACGAAAAAAAAGGGTTACTCAATCGAACGCCAAAAGCTCCCGGAAGTTACTCCAGTCCGCATCGGCATGAAACTCATGCAACCCGATAGGACATTAGCCACACAAGAGTGATGGCTTCGGACTATTAGCTGTTTACTCAATTAATAATGGCGTTTGCAGGTGAAGCGCACCCATAATGACGTCTCAAGCTGTCAAACGCGAAAATGCGATCGCATCGCGCAGCAG
>NC_064874.1:5247500-5285000 GCF_943734745.1 Anopheles darlingi | reverse complement strand
GGAGAAGGGTGGCGGGAGGGACGGCATGTCAGATTAGACGGAGGTCAAAAACAGAATTGATAGGCCACTGTGACAGGTTGATGTGCTCCTTCACCCCCCCCCCCCCCCCCCCCGTCCCATGCATGCTGGTGCTGATGAAGATGCCCCTGGCACGCGGTCAGGTTCCGATGTGTGCTTATGATTCTCACCTTATGCTCGTCAGGTGCATTCCCGGGCCCCGGGTCGGTACTCCATAGGGCACCCCTTTGTTTGAACCCCTTCGCTCCCTCGCGTTCGCACTTGGTAGAAGACATTTTCACCTCCACTGCCTGATGCCAGTGTGGGCCAAACCCAACATTCCTTCATGACTCAAAGGGGTGCGCGCTGAAGGCATCTGCTCTGTTGAGGTCTGTGAGGTTGAGAGGTCCCATGGTGTCATGATTGACGCTGATCACGCAAATCCCAACGACCGGAGACCGTTCGCGCGCGCTCTCTGAAGCGTTCGACGGGCGGGATGCGGCCAGAAACAATTGGATGCGTTTGTTGCATTCCCTTTGTTGCTCGCCCGTAACACCCACAGTCATTCATCGTTATCGAGAGCCTCCCCATGAAAATGGGAAGGGGGGACGGGGCTCTGCTGGGGTGACACAGGTTCCAGAGGTGCTTCTAACCGGCTTATGGCGTGTTAATCTCTTAAACTAATAAAGTAGAAAGTTATCTTTATTATCACGAAAAGCGTCCGACAAGCGTTCTTTCGGATGTTAACCAACCACGCGGTTAACGCCAGCCACATTTACATTCCCTTGTGTACGCACGCACACGGCACGGCACGACCGCACGCATCGCATTCGTGGAAAGAACGCCAAAGAGCTAACCGCTAACCTGAATACGAACTCCATAAACGCAGTCGCAGTCGCATCTGGAACGCACCCTTCGCACGGGCGCATTATCACTTTTACCTCGCGACGCGGCGACGAGTCTTTAAGATTTGAGGCCACCGCCGATTGTGCGTGGTGCGGATTGTCACACAGAGAGAGAAAGAGACGTCTCCAAAGCCTCTCCAATTACACCGCAAACCCAAACCCGTACACTCGTATGTACTGTGTGTGTGTGTGTGTGTCCTGTTTCCGGAAAAACCGGATCCACCAATCGATCCACGCTGCGTGCTCGGCGCCGCGCGCACTCACTTTCGCGCCGCGCCGCATGCAAATGGCCGACCTGCCGGAAAAGTGCCTCCGCCAGCAACGAGGCAACTAACAAGCTCTTTAAGCACCCCAGGTGGGGGCTGACCGGGCCACTAACTGCCCCACGGGTTACAAATTGCCATGGTCCCCCTCCCCTCCTCCTCCCACAACGTCATGGCCATGGCCCCAACCACACTTGCTCCCATTTTTCTCTCTCACTCTGTGTGTGTGTGTGTCTCTGTGGTCCGGGGAATTACGAATTACGGATAAAGAAAGGGGACGCCACCACGGGGCTAACTAAGACAAGTCCTCGGGGGCGCCACCGATAAGCCGTTCCGTGCTTCAAACACCGCCATTTTCCTACTTTTACTTTGTCACCGCGAGCGTGGAGGCGTCAGACGCACCCATCCCAGCGGACTCGTCTTTCAATTGGCTTCAATCTGCCCGCAAGTGGAAACAGATCCCGCCTCTCCAATCGAATGGTCCCGCAGGAATGATGCGGTCATTGTGGCTATTTGCTCAGTCATGCCCAGATCGGCGCCATGTCATGCACCTTCCAGGGGCGTTCGTTCGGTGAGTGCAGTCTGGTCTGGCTGTCCAGTGGAAAATTCATAATTTTTCCCCTTCATCATCTTCTCCTAGAGGCTCGGAAGCCGGCGACGACGACGACGCACCTGGAGGACACAAAACAAACGCCTTCCAAGGCCTACTTAATCATGGTTCGCCCAACCAATCTGCCGCGATTCACGGTCGACCTCCATTAAGACCACGACACTGGGGCCCAATCGAAAGGCACCAACTCCGGACACCTCGCGGCCCCGTTTCTAACCACCCACGGGCCCACCATTGCCACCACTACCACCACCACCGAGCGTAATGAGAGCAAAACATACATTTGAAATCAATTGCAACGAAATGAAACAAACCAACCAAGCGACCGGTTTTTGGAGGGACGGGACGGGGCAGAGGGGACTGCGGATGCTGTGCGACCGGTGAACCGGTTGTTGTTGCGGCCAGGTTGGGTGGTGGTGTCGGTGGTGCCCCCGTCGAGCGAAAAACTCGGTGAACCAGTGAAAGTTGCGGAATCTTCACTTCTTTCACTTCCTAGTTCCATCTTCAAACTCGAGGAGGAAACGAAGAAGAAGAAGCTAAAAAAACCAGGCGGCTAAGAAGGATCGTGGGTCTATCGGTGGCACTACCGTCTCCACCGTCGCCAACGGCTAACCCACCAACGGCGCCTATCCGAGAGCATAATCGAGAGCATCGCACCGCCATCGATCGCCTTGCGGGTTCGCGTGGGTCTTTCTCTCGCTGGGCTGCTCTCGTCTGGGGGCGAGTATGAGTAATTGAGGTTTGGAACTGGACTGCCAGGCCCCGGTATGACCCAGGCCGGCCCTGGCGACACACTTGGGAAATGGGCACGGACTTCTTAGGGTGGACTTCTTGGCAAAGAATTTCCACCAATTTGCCGTCACTCCGGCCGTCGGAACGAATCGGTTTTTACCGTTTTTCCCATTGGCCTGTTGAACTTTGCCGAGTGCCACTGCACTTCGGTGATGAAGATCAACTACCAGATCGAGACCAGTAACGAGGACGCAGAGAGTCCCTCTTCCTTTCGCTCACGCTCAGGGCAAGGTTAACTACCGCCATCGCCATACACCACACCATGGGTTAATGATCCGTTTTTGCACCGAACATCCGAGTAAGTCGTCACGGCCTTTCCATTTGGATAGCGTCCCTCCTCGGGCGTCCTTTTGTTGATGTAGAAGCAACCGTTAGCGCGTGTGTGTCTGGCTGCTTATGAACAGCCTCTTCGGCCGAGGGATTAAACCGTGGAATGCGGAATGCAGCGACGCGTCTTTAGTGGGGCGCACAAATCGCTCCGCTCCCCGGGCCGGTCTGACCAGCACTCGTTCGATCGTTCGATCGACCGATCGACCGATCGAGGTGCACCGTTAGATTATTTCACTTTTCGAATTAAAATTTTCATTTAGTCATACTTCGATCACTCGCGATCGCGGCATCCAGCGTCTGTCCATCAGCGCAGGCTCAGCGACGTTGTTGCTGTGTGCGGACCGCTGGAACCGACAGGGAGGGCGCTGGTTGAAAGCGGAATCCAGAAAATATTCCTCCCCGATATTCCCTTTGACGTGCAGCCCGTTGGTGCTACGGCAAAGGAAACCTGGCCAAGCGAGAAGGCCGTTCGTGCTTCGATCCGTACCGAATCCGAAGCGAAACCACCGACCATCAGCCCACATCATCAGCCCCCTTTCCTACGCGACCAGAACTGCAGCGTCAGGAGGGGCTAGCGGAGGAGATAGTAAAGAGGGAGAGACACAAGACACGAGAGAGTGCCAGCGCGGCAGAGAGGGAAAGGCGAGAAGCTGAAGCAAAACCAGAACGGTTCAGTTAGTTTTCCGCATGCCAACAGCAATTTTCCTGGCCGACCGCCGGGACCGGTCATCCACTGCACGTTCACCAGCACCACCACCACCATTGGGTCTGAACTCATTCCACAAAACTCGACGTCCCGATGGACGTGACCCGGGGGAGTCTGGGTGAAAGTTATTTGAAGTTGTCAACCAATAAAAATACCATCCAGCCAGTCAGGCAGTCGAGGCTGGAGCCGTGGATTCGTAGATTCGTGGGGGTGACTGTCGGACGCCCAGCAGCACAGCTTCTGGCGAGTATGAAGCAACGTCACCGGGTCGAGTGGTGGCCGGATTGGCGGCAATTAATTAACATACAACGACCACCATCCCGTAGGGGACAACATGCTTTATGGTGATGCTAATGACGTTGTCTACGTCGATGATGGTGACAATAAAGCGTTAAGGCAGATGAACGGTCCGGTCCTGACCTGACAAGCGCCAGAGAAGTTCAGCAAAACGCAAAAGCTTCACTCATTTCCAGCGAGTACGGCTTTATGTCATGCGGTATAGAATAAACACCACAGAATATATGCTGAGCATGGATTTCAATACCTCCAACACCGCTATCGAAGAAAGCGCCAAACACCGTAGTAGGAGCGGTACAAGGCATGTGCTGTATTGCAAACAATGTATGCCACCTGCGCCACCGGGTGCTTCCACCTGGCCCATAATCGATTCCATCGCCACAGACGCCACACGATGACACGCCTGACGATGACGTGTGGAGCTCCTGGAGCGGGACTGTGAACGGTACACCAACTGTCAAGCAGTAGGCTGAGGTGCGTATTTCAACGACAGCAACGACGACGACGACGACGATGCAATACCATCCGATGAAGACGTTGCACAGCACGATGGTGGTGGTGGTTGCGTATCTGGCATTTTTCACATAACCGCCCCTTCTTTCTCTCGCTCTCCCATACGTGTGTGTCATTGTCCAACATTGCGATCTAGAAAATATGACATGACACCATATGGGATGGGAACCGTTTTTGCGAACGCAGCCTACTACTACGAGCTGCGTGCTGCGAGTACCGGCACCATCTCTCACCAGGCACCTGTCCCTGTGCCCGTGCCTGTGATCTGGGAGATTCCAATCCCGCCATCTCGTTCCGGTGCACCATTTGCATATGGGGTGGTTTGAGGGCAAGCGCATGCAGAATACAGTTGGAACGTTCCTTACTAGTTGGAACGTTCCCTGGAGCACCGCGGCGGTACGGTGTGCATGCCGCCCAACAACAACAATACGAAGCCCCGGGGAGACGGATAGAGGTCCCCAGAGGGCTCCTCCTCTTCGCATCGGGAACGGTTTTCTTGCTGCTTGAGTGGCTCGGTGTTTAACACTTGCTCCCTTGGTACCTCCTTCTCTCCTCCCGGTGATCGTGCTGAAGCTTCTGCTTCGCCTCGCGCCTTTGTGTGGGCCGGGACCGTGGCACATCATCATCAGGAGGAGGAGGAGAAGGAGTGAAAACAATCTATAAACATTCTTTTCCGGTGTTCCCATTCTCTGGACCATTGGGGCGAGTTCCGCCCCTCCCTGCCCTGGGGCTGAGAACAACCTGAACCTTGCGCAAAAGATGCGCCCGGGATTTGTGCAAACATTGCGCCGTGGCGTGCCTTCTTGCTCCGAGAGGAACAACCGTTGGTTACTTTACATCATTTACCCTAATCCGGGATCCCGGATCCGAGAGTCCGGGATCCGGGATCGAGGGGGATGGGGTTTGACGGGCGCAAAATGATTAACGGCCCACAAAGAATGGGGTCTCTGGGCCCTGGAGTCTGCAAAATCTAAACAAAACATTCAATAAACTTCCAATTACTTCCAATTACCTGCCTCCTGCCAATACACCGGAGGATCGAGAGGATGGAAATGAAAACAAAATTCAATTTTTCCCAAACGCCTTTTCGCGTTCGCGGGACACACAATCTACCCGCGTATAACGGGGATTGCAGCGAGTTGCTGGACCGCACTGACCGCTCGAGGTTCGAGTTCTCAGATCGTTGTCGAGTCAAGTGGAATGAACGGAATGGCCCGGAGGAAAAGAGAGAGAGAGAGGGAGAGAGGTAGAGCGTGCGCCCGCAAGGTCCAGCCTTTCCAAGCTGCCACGGATCACAAACGCTTGGCCTGGAATGGAATGGAAGACCCCACGACGACGACGACGACGACCGCGACCTTGCGCCCCCACCCAACACACCGCGGGGGATTGAGCTTTTGTTTTCCAGTTTTCAGTGCTACTCTCCCCGGCCGGGCAGGGGGCTAAGGGTGCCACACGGCTTTCGTTCTGCCCAACCTTTTGTAACGATAGCGCTGTCCCGATAAATGTCTAATTAATTCTTATCCCCATGCCTCGGAAAATGTGTCAGCGGCAGTGACCAGACACGCGGGCAGAGGGGGGGCAAGAGGAGCATTTGGAGGTCGAGGGGGCCCACCTGAAGTCAGTCAGTCAGTCAGTCAGTCAGGTGGTACGCGCCTCATAACGGGATGTTTCAAGCGGAACGGCCACCTCGCAACTCGTTCGACTCGGTCTCCGCGTGGACCCCTTTCCAGGGGGCGGGGTTGCACGCGGCGGCGGCGGCGGCCATCGTGACAATGTAACGTGACGTCGAGGGACACCTCACGGAGGGGTTGAATTTCGGGGGGCATTTAGGGAGCGAGCAGGCAGCAAAAGCAGGTTCTGCGCCGTGACTGAATCTATTTATAGAAAGACCTCAATCCGGGAATGCATCAAGTGACACTTTATGCGTCACGTATTTGTGGCCACATGTGGAGAAGAAGCTGCCTAACTTGCCTTCTTTCACCGGCACCGCGCGGCGGCTTATCTGAAACGGACTTGGCCAACGAGCCACGATTATGGGTATTTAATATCCCTTAACCTTTTGTTAGAACTTCTACTTGGGGGAGAGGAAAACGGTATCAAAACGTCGAAACGGTTTGTCACCCTTCGATATCATCAGCATAAACTGGGCCTGGGCGGTGATTTGGGTGATTAGAAGGTGCGGCTGCAACCTGGCCTGGCCTGGCCTGGCCGCTTTTCCAATCACCAGCAACAGGTTATTGTCAGCTAATTTGGTTAATATACCAGCAAAGATAATGAAGATTGCCACAAATGAGCTCCAAGATCTCCAGCCCAGCTACCGCCCTTCCGTGGAAGTGATTATAGAGACGACCGTGCCGGGCCCAGGCCCGGCCCCGGGAGGAGGTCAGTAGCGTTGAGTGAGTTGAAGTAGTAGCCGTACGAACGAAACGCTATCCGCTTCATGTGTCACAACCGAGTAGCTCCGAAGTAACGAGTGCAATGGATGGACTGGGCTGAGAAGGTAGTGCCCGCCTTAAGGTCTGCTACTCTGCAGATCTTAACAATTTGGAGCAGAGCGTCAACATCAACCTCCGGTGCCGGTCCCGGAACTAGAACCCTTCCCCATTCCCTTCCCGGGGGACGGGTGGAAGACCGGAAAACAATGCTGGGAACGTTGGTTAACGAACTGGCGCACTTCTCTTCACCGCCGTGCGCCAAAGGTGACGACCTAAAATTGAGCAACAAGATGCTTGAAGATGTTGTAGTGTAGTAGTTGGTGGCATCACAAGTGCAGTTATGATGCGCACCGAGGGCCTCGCAACTGAACGATCGCACGCAGTTTCCGACCCGCCCGCAGTAGGCCTGGGCCAATGGGTGCTTCGATAAGAAAAGGGTGTTGCGGTCTCAAATTAACCGTAGGTTACCGCATTCCCGGGAACTTGCCAGGTTGCTGTGATGGTGTGATGGTGCCTTACCTTACCAGGCATCTCTTTCTTAGCAGCTCAGTTACTTCTCCAGTATAGCTTCACAATTTGGCGTGCCTATTTCAATTTTTATCCAGCACACTACACCTGGAACACTTTCAGGAACGTGTTCCACATCCATGGCAGGGAGAAGCTAGTTCCCCTTAACTCACTAGCACCGGTGCAACCGGTGGTGTCTATATGGCAGCCAGCAATGGTTAGCGACACGGATACGGGAAATCAAATCTATATCGTAAAATGAAATCGATTTCCGTAGCGAACGATGACGGATGGGATGGAGGTATGGGGCCCACCCATCCCCGGGAACAGGCGGGAGGCGCGTGAAAAACTCATTATCTCCCGTCTCCCGACCACCGGAGACCGTAATCGGACGTTACCGAGAGCAGCGCTTGTCAGGTGGGAATCGGGATCGAACGCGAGCCCTTAATCAGCTTCTCCTTGGAGCGCACCCGATTTCGCTATGGTCCACCGAGTGCTCGGGAGAGGCGCGTTCCTGGTGCCTTTGGCTGAATATGGCAATGGCGCGGTGGTGGCCCTAATATTGGATTACTCCATACCGGTGGGCTGGAATGGAAGGTGAACGTCCCGGTCCAGGACAGCTGGGCTATAGGCAGGCGGTGGTATGGCGAGCATTTTCTAATAACGGCATCATTACCGTACCGCGCACCGCACCCTATGGCGTAGCGGTGGCGAATTGTGCAAAATTTCGTTTACTCCCGCAGCAGTCGCCACGGCCGCCATGTTGCGTGTTCTGGCAACCAGTGAGCGTGTGTGAAGATTCCGACGTTTCCCTGTTGCCCGAACTGTGCGACAGAACTTGTGGTGTTGTGGTGGTGGGTTTTGATGATGCTAGGCTGTTTGCCGATAGCGGCACCGGAGAGAGTGGCAAAGCGAAAGAAGCACTAATTAAGTAACTTATCCTAGCGTACCAGCTGCGGCGGCGTGGTCCAGATATCATTCTCATGCCATCATCATGCATAGTGCGCCACGGGCACACCCCCGATCGCCATCAGCGCATTCACACATAACTAATGTTCGAGAAATTAGCGGGTGTGTATGTGTTTGTCTCACTGTCCGTAGTGTCAATGCGTCCAAATCTTATGCATCTCATCGAATCTAGAGGCAAAAGACTCACGCGCGCGCCACTAATATCAGTCAGGTTATCGTGACGTTGATGCGCCCTATAAATCGGAAGTTCTTTACAAGGGAACTCACGTTCACGGGCAATAAAAAAGCCCCTCACTTCCGACGTTAGTCTATCTTCTTCCCTTCCCTCATCACCATGCAGATTGATATCGCCATCTAGCCGACGGTGAATGGTGCCTCTCGTAGAAACGGTTCTAAGATTCGCTTCACACCACTTGCTACGGTCGTTACGGTTTCGCCCATTTTATTGAATAATTGACAGCATTTTTGTGTAGAGTGAAGATTCACCAGCTGCACCGGAGGAACAGAAAGGAGATGATGTAATGCGCGGCAGGCGGCAAGTTGGAGGTGTTTGCGCGCATTCAGCCAAACGGAAAAGACCACAGACCAGCGCGATTAGGGCGCGATTGCCCGAGCCGAGAATAAATTACTATGGAGCTGTGGAGCTTTCTGTTTCGCTCGGGTTTTTTTTTGTTTCTTTATCGCTCAACTACTCTCGGTCTATTACCGGGCACCGTAGCATCACCGCATCACGGCAGCTAATAATGGCTGTCATGTACGTGCTAATCAAGATCCAGAAAAAATGACTCTGTTTGGGTGCGATTTGTCGGATTTCGTCTTTGAAATTTGGACGGCGCGGAACTCCCTGTTAGAACTCCCCGTTACATTACAGGCGTCGTCGTTCTCACAGTTAAGTCCCAACTCCCCCCGGGGGGGAGATACTAGTCCATATTTTACTCAACACCTCAGATCAGAGTGGTCGGTCGGCATGGCGGTGGCAGTAAGTGCTAGAACCACTTTAATCTATTCATTTTATGTACTCCTCATCATGATGTCATCTTAAGGTGTGTCTTATAGCCGCCCTGTGGCGAGCAATTGGCGCCGGGAGGCCGGAAAATTCACGGATCCACTCACACCGCAAGACCACACCTGCGCTCTGTCCCTGCGAAGCAAAAAAACAAGAAGGTGAAATGGATGCAGTTCAGAGCAGCGAGCGAGACGCGCGCGTGTGCCAATGGAACCGAGCGAGCTCCTTCCGTGCCAGTCGTGCTCTTCCCAATTCCGACTCTGGCGCTCTGGACAGCTGGGAGCAGAAGCAGAAAGAACCGTTAAGCGAAATTCCGTGCTGCCAATGCCGAGCAGCAGCACCCCGTGTGTGTGTGCAGAGGTATCGGTTTCGCTGGCGCAAAGGGTCTGGGACCCAGCCGGGGCTTTTCTGCCTGCCTGCCAGCCTGCCAGCCACGCTGATGGTTCACGACGGAAGGAAAGTCAATTTAATCACTCAAACAGTTTCTTAAATAGTTTCCCAGCATGATAGAGGCTCGGTTCGTGGTTCGGTTCGTGCGGCCACGACCATTGCGGCTCTGCTGGCGCAATTTTCTAAAGCTCTCCGTTCGCTTGCGCTCGCACTTGGTCCCGGACGTTTGCCCATTTTGCACGGTTCTTTCACTTCTAAGCCCTGGAAGAAGCGAGGGAAGGCGCGGTGTAGCGATGGTGGAAGTGTGAAAGAATGTTGTAATCGGACAGGGAAAGAGGGCAGCGTATGCGTAAAATTAAACGGCCAGCCTGAATTGTGCGGAGCACATGGACACACACACACACACACGCACACACATGGAGCGTGGAGAGGAAATTGGAAAAGCCCAAAAACGCACGCATCCATCGCAGCAACCGCCTGCTGTCGTTTAGCGGGATGCGAGATGTTCAATAGCCTACTGGGGACTCGTGATTGCTTCTGCAACGTTCTAATAAATTGGAAAAATGTCAGAAGAAACTTGAAAGATACTAAACCGGAGTGTTAGTATCCGAATACTGTGAGCTGGCAACTCGGCCTATATTGAACTTTTGTCAGCAAATGTCAATTCCAAGTATATTAAATTTTGCCTATAAAATGTAGAATAAGAGAAATCAAACTACATTAAATTGTATAAATTTCCATAACTGCAGTGCTCATGGTCGGTATATCACCTAATATAACCTCTTTAATTCAAACCAATTAATCCCAAAAGCAACCCAAAAACGTATACGAAAATTAATGTTAAGATGAAATCTATTATTGTCTTCAAGTAGTGCCAACCTACTTCGACCTGTTGTCCCCAATAAACATTCAGCAGCTGGTGAACCATTGAAAATGGAAGTGACCATATCTACGACACTACAGCAGTGCGCACACCCCTTTATCCCAGCTTCACGTACCAGAAAGCCGGGCAGCCTCATCAAATGCTGCATTCGTAACTAATGCTAATTCAAAGCAATTACCCGGTTCGGAAAAACGATAGAAAAAAGACAATTCATATTATTTTCACATTATTGAAACATAATTGAAGACTCCGGCGGACTCTTCGGGGACAACCTAATGGTCTTTTACTACCTCGGTACGCACGCGCATTCTTGTGACTCTGGACACGGAAGCCAGCCAACAACAAATGGACGAAACACACAAACGCACAGAGTAACACAAGAGAGAGAGAGAAAAAAAGAACCGAGAAGCAAAAAAAAAACAATAATCGCGGTCAAAACACCCTCTTTTAATGAGAATATGGACTGGGTGAGTCTGGGTGGTGGAAAAATCACCGAAAACCCGACCCGACGACGCAGCGCACGCAGACCGAGTCCGGCCCCTCTCCGCCACCTGAGTCAAGATCGCAAGGGGCAAGGGTTCCACGGCGGATAAACCGAATAATTGTTCTTCGCCCATCCACCCCCTGCCAGGTCCCTCTCGAGTATACCAGTGTGTCCTCATCCTCTCGCGATAATAGTTCCCAGACTGTCTTCTTCCCCCACCCCTCCTACTCACCAAAAATCTCATCTTCACGGTCACGGAACACCCGGTCTCCGGGGGTTGGTGCTGCTCCCGCTGTCGTCGTTGACGGGAATTTGCAGAAATGGCGTGACGGGAGGGGGGGATGATTCCTGAAATTGGCAAAAAATCACTTCTCGTTGCTGTTCCCTGGTGATGGATTTCCAGTTGCGCTGGGGCGACCAAGGCGAAGATCACCGACCACTGGACGGTCTCATCGGAAGTCGACAAAATTTGTCAAAAAAGCCACCAACCGCAGGGCCGACCGACGGCAGCAGCAGGGAGCCACTGGCCCAAGACATTGTCGCACTGACCACACAATGGGATGGGATGGTGGTGATGGTGTCCGCGAATCTAACGGATTCGCCATTCGCCCGCGCCATCTCATCTCGCGCTCCCGGGCACTTCGCTCTCGACGGGCACAGGTTTCTCGGCTCGTTTGTTTTTCGCTATTTTCTCCACACTTTTCCGCGCGATCCGGGTGCGATTCGCGGCTTTTCCGCGGGTGCCATTGTCTCTTGTTCGTTCGTTCGGTCGTTCGTTCGTTCGTTCGCGCGGTGCATGCGGGGAATCGCGCGCTCTCTTGCACCGTTGTTACCTATTTGTGTGAGTAATTGTTGTTTTACCTTTCTTTCGTATTGTTGTTTTTTTTTCGCTTATCGGATTTCTTCCTCTGTTTAAAATAATTCTCTGCCACTTCTTCTTCATCTCTTTCTTCTTTATCTTCTTTTTCGCCTTCTTCTTCATCTGCCACTACCCACTGCATCTGACCCACGCGGCTTTCTTTCTCACCGTCTGAAGTGGAATTCCAAAACGTGCGTCCTCCGCTTGCGAAACGGTGATTTCGCAACTCCAAGCCATGAGGCCGTGGGGCCACGGGGCCATGAAAGGGAGGTGGATCAAACTAATCGATTGCCGTGCCGATCGCTGACCGATCGATCGTTCGGCCTTCCCAGTGGCCGCTCATCGCGTGTGTGCTAATTTCTGCGATTCCCCGAGACGCCATTCCAAGCGCACGTCGCTTCCTCGTAGCGTAAGGGGTCAGGCGTTAGGCGTGGCGATCAAGGATATGATCGAGCGATTACGCCCGGGCTCGATTGGGGATCGCCGCTATAGGTCAAGGTAGCCAACGTAGCACGCTGCGTGCGAGCGATCCAGACATTTTCCTTCAATTTCTTCATCATCATCTCTCTTCTGCTTCTGCTGGTGGTGGTGCTACTGATGCATCTGGTAAGCGGCTGCTGGCGTTTGATATGTTTTCTCTGAATAAATTAAACTTTATTCCCGCAAATCGCACGCAGCACGCCTCCCCGCAATCGCATCGCATCGCACCGAGACCCCCTTCTGTGATGTAGGACGAGGATCGAGTGTGTGGCCCTCTTGTGACCTACCTATCCCGACCGCAACCACCCACTGTTAGCGGGGCTGCTAGCTGTGCTCTCACGCACCCCTCGCACACCATCTGAGATGCGTACTACGGTATCAGAAGGTCGGGCCCGGTACCGGTAAATCTGCATGCGTGCCGTGCAGCATTTATCCAAACGTCAACTTTCATTTGCGCAGCGTAGTGTGTAGGGGCCCGATCCCGGGATGGATTCACCTGGATTAGGGCGAGCACGCGTACACGCGATCGGCAATCGTAAGGCCTCTGTACCTCTTCGGAGCTTTCCCATCCTAAGGACATGCAGTCACGCAACGGGTTTTTGCTTCGCGTTTTGAGGTTAGAGCGCACTCGAGCACTCGAGAGCGTTTCCAATCAGCGTTTGCTGCATAGGCGTTTGAGGTTATGGGTTCCTCTCAAGTCAGTAGGCGGGAAATTGATCAGGTGCCCGTAGAGTTTATCTTGCGAAAATTAGCAGCAACCATAACCTGGCAAAGGAAATTGAATTTCGAACAAAGTTTTCAAACTGGACGTCCAATTTCAGCCATCGCATGTTCTATTATCGATAAGAGCGACGCCATTGCGTGCATACTGTCACGTTCTAGACGTTCTAGCTACAACATTGCAGCTTGCACGTAGCCCATCTCGGCAGGCGTTGGATTCCTCTGGATCTGTCAACTGTTCCGCAGCGCAGAATCTTCCGAAGCATCGCGCGTTTCGCGCAATGCACGCTCGTTACGGTATACACCCCGCACCCCGCGACCAGTAAAAGGCAAAGACCCAAAGCGGCAGCCATTACGAGGGGAACTATAGCTTGCTTGGCAGCACGATCGCGCAGAATCATCTCGTGGAACAGATCTTTGCTCGATCTCCAAGCGAACAGAACAACCGTCACGGGTCACGGGCACCTCGCGTCGGTCGCGTACTTTTCCAGCCTTTTATGCCCACCACTCCCACACACACACACACACACTGCCACAGGGAACCGCAAACGAGAAGAAACTGAACCGAAGCGACTAACTAGCAAAATATAATAAAATTCAAAAACGACCCAGCCCCTCCCCCCCGGGAAAGCTGCAAATTGTCGCAAGTTGCGCGCGCACTCACACACAAACACACACCAGGCATTCGACGTTCCCGTGGCGTGCACGGTGCGATAGCGTTGATCCGATACAGCGGACAACGGAACGGACAGAACGGCTGAAACGGAGGCTGGAATCTGGAGAGTGGCATAGAAGCAGAAGGTTCAACGTAGGTTGTGTTGCACGTTTGACCTGAACCCAAGCGTCGTCGTCGTCGTCGTTGTAGACGTCGACGGCCGTGGAAAACTATGCCAAAACGATAAGATTAGTCCCGCACTGGCCGCCGGTGGTGCGCAGAAGGTAAAAGGAAGACGATCGTTCGCTGCCAGATGCTCTCCGTGCGATAGTCTTAACAAGCCGCAGCAGCGCGCAACGTTCTCGTTGCTGCACCGAAACGCCCTCTCGCTCCTCTGCTCCGGGCTTCCCAGGCAACCGGCGGGGAGGCCACGCGGGGCCACGACATTGTGTTGTGGCCCAAAAGGAAAGCCTTTCTTCGCCGCGTTCTGCGTTCTGTGCCCGGGTAATGGAAGCATCTAATCGAGAAAAAAGATAAATACACGGGACCGGACATGAACAATCCGAGAGACATTGAAACGGGCCGATGGTGAGGTCGACGATGCCGAGAAGAAGAAAAAGAAGAGGAGAAGAAAACCTCTTTTCCGAGGAGACAATAAACTCTCGTTACCCCCCGTTCTATCCTCTGCCCCCTTGGTCGGTGCCCCGTTGTTGTTTTCCCGCCATTCTGTGGCAGTGCGGAGAATGCGGAGAAGGGAAATGAAAATTTATCGCCATCAGTAACACCGATCGGTCGTACGATCCCGGGTGCCGTTCGATCGCCACCGACACCCGATCGTCTCTTGGGTTTTGTGTTGGGTAATGGTTAAACGATGTAAAGCAACAATTCGTTGTTCGCTCGTCCGGGAGTTGTTCCGTCCGATCCACCGTAGACATCGAAGTGCGCGCCACGTGATCGACTGGACCACCAGCGCACAACACCACCGAACGCCCCTCTGCAACGTCGTGCAACGTTCAAGTGAGTGGAATTTTTCGGACTAGATTTGGGGCCCAGACGTTGGACAACGTTCTTTCTCCTAGTCCTAGTTTTTTCCCCTCGCTTGTTCTGCTAATTGGAATCATCCGGAGTTCTTGTTCGTCCGGATATCATCTCAGCATCTCTTAAGGGCCGGGGCATCACTAGGTCATCACTACGATCCGATCTAGAGCTGCGTGCATTTTTGTGGCAGACAAACGACAATCAGATAAGTCGATTGGGAAGGGGAACTAGCGAGCAACAAACAAATCTGTTTCCCAAGATGTAGGTTAAATGACATAACATGCAGTCCCTAGCGGGGTGCAGGGTATATGAAGGAATGCCAACGAACGTGTGTCTGTTACATAAACTTCACCCAACAAGACTAGAACAAATGGATCCAATCTCGAATGTTTCATTACAAAATGGGTTTCCCCTCGAAATCGATTAGATTACTTTTGCCCCCCATTCCCCTCCCCTCCCCTCGAATACTGGCCACAAGTTGCATGTTTAACGATTATATTTCCACTTCCAGCGGATAAATTAACTCAATTTACGATACGAAGGGAAAAGAGCCGTTCTACTTGACGTTGTCTACCAAGCATAAACCATTGACGTGATGTCAACGTGCTCGAAGCGCCGAGCGCCGATCCCCACCCCCCCACCACCGCCGAAGGGTAGATGTACTAATTTGTCACGAGGAAATTCTTCTCGGCATCGCCTCGTCTCCGCCGACGGACTCCACCGGACGCTGATCTTGAGGCCGAAGCTGAAGGTTGACAAAGCCGTACCGTGGCGAAATAGGGAATATAGGGTCCCCCTTCACACCCAGTCCCCGGGTGGAGTCGGTGACCAGCGGAAGGAACGAAGAAGAACGCCGAGAGGGCCGTGCGCCAAGCAAGGGCCGTCGAGAGTCGAGATCAATAAACCGGTTGTGCAGCGGTTATGTTGGCATTCGGGAGGTGGTATCGGATGCGCTGCGGTAGCCAGCGAGCCAGCTAGCCAGCCGGCCACCGCTTACCACGATGAAAATGGAGAAAAATTGATAGACTCGCGATTAAATTAGATTAGAAACGGTAGTTCTATAATTAGTTTATCGTCGTGGACGGCCGTCCACGGCTGTTCCACGTGGCGCACGTTTTGGTGGCGCACGAAATGCAAGGCAAGAGCGTCGTTTTGGGTGGTGATGGTGGTGGAGTCGTCGCGAAGACGCGAAGGAGATTGATGATAGCGGGGTCTGCTAGCGTGATGGCGCTACTTCTCACCAACCAAACAGTTGCAGCAGTTGGCGGTTTCACAAACAATTAAAACCCGAGATTCAGCCTGCGATCCAGCCCGGTGGCTGTGATTTAACTGTAAGCGATCGGGCGACCGGTGCGAAGCGTACACCGGTCCGGTCCGTCCGTTCTCCATCCGGTTCTTTTGTTCCGATTGCGTCCGTAGTTTTTCGGAGCTTTTTATTGCAAGAAGCGAGCGCATTCTTCTTCTTTGCTTCTGAGGTTCGTTCTTGTTCCTCCCTGGGGGAATGCGTTTAACTGAAATCAATAGCCCCTAACCTCAATTTACACGCAACACACGCGAAGCCGGATGGCATCCAGCGATCGCACACATAAACCACACTTGACCGCAAGCTTGAAGCATCGGCCGCAGCAGCAGCAGCAGCATCTTTTGCATTCTGGTCGTCTCCAGGTCGTCGAGATCTGTCGGTGAAAATGGGAAGTGTCTCGCGAACACACGCAGGCAGGCGGCGGCCGGGCACGTACCATTGCCCAATTATGCGCCGCGTTCGTTGCTCGTGTTCCACTAAGTTATGTTGAGCGCTTGTTATGTTGACCCTGCCAGCCTACCTGCCTGCCTGCTCGCCATGTTCGGTCACACCACCACCACCACCAGCAACACTGCTGCTGCTGCTGCTGCTGCTTCTTGCCAGCGAGCTCGTTGACTCCGATCTTCTTGAAAACCGTGTCGCTCTCTTACCTTCTTTCCACGACGGTTGCTCGGTCGGTTGGCGGAGGTTTCGAGCAGCGGAAAAGCCTCATCTAACTGTACAACACTACCACCACCACCACCTCTCGCGCATCGCTCTGTGTGCATCGAGAAGCCGCCACGGTCGCCATGGCCATCGTCGTGGGAGGATCTCTTACCAACGATCGGTTGCTAGGGACCCCGGCGGATACCATCCCCGGGCATATGGAGCCCTCTCGAAGCCCAGTGCCTACCTGCGGAGATGCTCTCCTATGCTCTTTAGACCCACGCCCCGGACATATATTGCATGCGCGGTACAGCCTTTTCACTGTTTGGCCTTGCCTAGTCCGCCCTTCCAATGAAATTCTTTTCCTCCGCGTCCTTTAACTCCCCGAAGCGGACGAGCAGTGTCTTACATACTCCCGGTAAGAGGTAGGAGGGCAGGAGGGAATCCAGTTCGCTTGTTCTACGTAACGCATAATGTATGCATTATGCGCCCCGTGCCCCGTGTATGCTGATGCCGATCTGCTCGCAGATCGGAGCATCGTCAAGATGTTGTCCAACAAACTCTCAGCATATCCGTCGACCCCCGCCCCCCGTGTGTCAGTGCCCCTCTCTCTAGGGGCAAGGGGCTTGATTTGCCTCTTTTTTGCTCTCCTCTATTTATGTTTTTACAATCATCTCACTCGCTCGCTCGCTCGCTTGCTAACGAACCCGATTAACTAAATCATCCGTGCGCCGGGACGTGGCGTCGATGGCGTTCCCCTTGGACTACGTAGAGAAGGGTACGTACGCGGCCCCACCTGACAGAACACTCTTTATGCTTGAGCACATAACTCATCTTTGAACAGTTATGCTACACTTGTAGCGAGATTGTTTATCAAATTTGTTTCCCCTTTTTTTGCTTCTTTGAAGCTACAAATACCGCTTCTGTCCGTTGTTCTAGTTTGGATGTGCGACTGGTGTGGGGCTTGTTACTGCATGTGCTGATTTCGTTGAGCCCCGGTTTAAGGACCTTGGCAATATTCGTTGATTATAAAGCACATGTATCATTTAGTTATGTTTTCTGGAATATTTTTATAATTTGTTTATAGAAAGAAATTTCTACAGATTAAAGAACGTGCTTCTGCATCTTGTTTTATGTTATCTAATTTTTTCTGTCCTTTTCTTGGATTTAATTGGACTCTGTTCTTAACAATTGTCATGTGATTCGTCGATTGGTCAGTTCCTAGTCCATTTATGACGACTTCTTGAGTGTGAGAAACATTTTTGCGGAGGATAACTTTCTGATCGCTCATTGGCTTGCATATAAAAAACGGCTGTAAAACAATCAAACAACCGGTTTCAGCATATGGATTTTTTCAAACTTTGCATATTCAACATTAAGTTTCGATAGCATTGGCAGAGTTTCATAGAAAAAATCGTTATTCAAATTGCAAAATTAACGCAGGGAATTCAGCCAATAACTATGTACCAATCCTGTTATTTTTGTAATCTAAATAACATTTATAACCCGAAACGAAATAGATTAACTAACGTTTGCGACCATGCATAACAAAATGGAAGAAATATGCATCAGGGAACTCGAAATTGTAAGATTTGTATGCCAAACATAAACATTAGTTGGTTGTAATGAGCACTTCAGACGCTTTAATGTCTCCCATCAAAAATAGTAGCCACTGGCTCATTTGACAGTTTACTGTGTACTGTGTCAAAGCAAATGTCAAACGACTGGAGCAAACCCCTCTCGGTGTACTACCAGATTCCAGAGACAAAAGACTATCGAGACATTTAAAAAGCATCATCTTGCGATGTTTCCTGCTAAGCTGCTCATGCTCCTGCGCTACTTTAACATCAAAACACTGAACATAAAAATCAACAAACAAGCCCGTAAACCCCTACCGCCGTCACTGGCATCGTCACCGGCGTCGTGGCCGTGATTATAATGTCAAGCGGGAAAAAACCATATTTTATGCATTTCTATGCTTTTGTAGTGCGTAAAAACAGAGCAAACCAGAGGCCCTCGGTGGCAGCCATTAATCAAAGGGTACGACCCCGGGGGAGGGGGGTAACGGGCACGCGGTGTCACACGCGGTGCTCTAGCAACGCATCGGAATGCTCGAGTGTCAGCGCCGTCACCGACGATGGGGCAACACTCCCTCCCTTCCTCACCTTGGAGGCCAAGAATTCCACCCCCAACCCCCTGGTAGCTTCCGTGCAGATGGTCACCACCAACGCCACTGCTGCTGCTGCTGCGGAGGAACGACCGTCAAGCATCGTAGAAAGAAAGCATCCCGGGAACGCGCGAACCCCCGTGTGTGTGTGTGTCTGTGGAGCATGCCCAAGGCAAGGGTGAAAAGTGAGTGCAACCCGAACCGCACCGCACCGTAGCACACGAGAACGCAATGCTCAAGCATTGGAGCATCCGAACCATGGCATGCGCTCATCCTCCATGCGCGCTTTCCACGCAGTGATCGACGATCGTCTCTCCGACGACGACGATCTCCGATTCGATGCGTTCCATTTAATGTCTCTTTCACTCACTGGCCTCACGTAAAGGATGCTCTCACTCCGACACACACACACACGAAGGGGAAATGGAAAGAAAGCTCCAAACAATCTCATTCACCGATCCTCCGGCCATCCGCTCACGATCACCGGAGAAGGAAAGCCACCCGCCGTTGTCTGGCCGCGACCTCTCTCTCTCTCGCTCTCCCTCTATCCCACGGGAACCCGAGACCCGTATTTTGGCGCCGGCAGCGCTGGCCCGGCTGGCGATTGATGCGCAAGAGAGCGATCGGGAGCATCTCACGTCGTCGTGTTGGGGTTCGTCGCTTGCTGGCTCGCTCGGCGTGCAACTCTCTTGAGGGAAGAAGCGCTCTCTTTCGGGCACGTCCGAGCCCGAGAAGACCATAAAAAGCCGGCGTCCCATCACCGACAAACCATTGTTCATGATGCATTCCGTGTGCTAGCAACAAGATCAAAAGCCCCCAGTCTGGACATTGCTCTCTCTGTGTGTGTGTTTGAGCTTTTTGAGCTGATCTGAAGACGTCCCGAGTAACAGCCCACCCACCCCCTCCTTGTGTGTGTGTGCGCGTGTGTGTGTCCCCCACCGAAGTAGAGGTCGAGGTTCGTTCTGTTTGACTTCCTTCTCCCGGGACTCCAATCTTCTGGAATACCGCGAACGACCACCGTGTCTGTGTGTGTACGTGTGCTCTGTTGTGTGTACGTGTGCCTGTGTGCTGTAAGTGTGTGTTCTCGGTGCGCACAATCCATCCATTCGTGGGATCGTTTGACATTTATTTTGGGGAGAAAAAAAAGAAGAAAGAAGTGTAAAAAAAAGTGCCTTTCATCGTCGTCGTCGTCGTCGTCGTCTGTATCGTCTTGCTGCATCGTCTGCGTGCTAACGGGAAGAGCAAACCACCAGGGCGAGAGAATAAGAAGGACCGGAGTCCAGAACCCGAGAACCCGCGGTCAGTCAGTCAGGTCAGTGATCTTCACGTCCAGCAGCAGTCGTTACTTGACGCAAAACAAACAAACAACAAACGAACGAGTGTGATAAGCGAAGCTAAATGGCAATGGAACTGTGATCACGATCGCGAGAAGCCTGTCCAGAAAGTTTGTTAAGAGAACGTTTCCTCCTTCCGTCCTTCCAACGCTACCGCGTCCGCGTCTTCTGCACTTCCTCCTGCAGCACAGTAGCATCATCGGAGTTGTGTTGAAGCAACAGTCCGGGACTCAAACAACGATCCCATCCAGGTACGGTACCGGGTTTAACAGCCAAGCCGCCGAGTGTGTGTGTGTGTTTGTGGCAGCAGCCGCTTTTCCAATTTTCCGAAAAACCCATTTTCACCTCGACTTCGCGGTCGCGGTATGCACCACGTGTGTGTGTGTGTGTTTATGTGTATTGAATGGAATGGAATGGAATCGAATGTGTGGGGAAGCAAATTGCGGAAGTGGTCGATCGGTCGGATCGGATCGGACCGATAATATGCTCCATCAGGTCCACCGTCGACCACCATCTTCATCTTTCCCTCCTTCCCCGAAAGGCCCAATTGTGGGATAAAACTGGTGAATGTGCAATTTAATGCCAATCGCAACACCACCCCACGAGCACGAGCACCACACACCTACATACCCCCCCTTTTGGCGATCGTGCACATAAAGTGAATAATGTATCACCGCATGATCGGAAGATGGGATGCTAGAAAAGCGGAGGGAGGGAGGATGATTTTCTCCACATACGATGCTGCCCCTCCCGATCGTGAGGATGCGATCGCATGAGGCTGCAGATGCAGAGAGGTGCCGATCGGTTTGTCGGGCTCCAGATGGTGCCCACAGTCCGCCCCCGGCCTGTATGCGGTTACGGCTCACCCCACCGACCACGCGACCAAACACGGGTTCTAGCGTTTGCAAAGGGTTCTAGCGCGCTGTGTGTCGCGGTTCCGTTCTATTTGCCCGGGCGCACGCTGCGTTGCTTAATGGTTTTTGGTTTGGTTGGTTGCGGACCACCAAACGACGATCCCAAAAGAAAGACCGATCGCGCGGCGCTATCGGTCCGGTGGCATCGTCGCAGCTCCGTGGCCAAGGATGCCAATAAAAGAGATTCCCGTGGCTGTGTGGCACGATCCCTGTGTACCGTGTGGATCGTGGATCTAGGAAAGCATCTAGTGTCCGCCTTAGGGCAACGACGACTCAAACGACGACTCAAACGACGAGGACGACGATCAACCAGATCGTCCAGAAGCGCCTCCTCCTCTGGAGCATATTCTATGCAAAAGCAGACCGGGCTCATATGCATAAATGGGGCTGGTACCATCCGTGGTTGGCCGCTATGGTAATGATGGTGCCACGGCTTTCCGAGATAGAAGCTGCTGCTCCTGTTGCTGCTGCTGCTGCAGCATAAGAAAGCTGCAGGCATAATCGAAACGATGGAGACGGAGGTGGTCCCGACGGAGATTGGTTGGCAGACGTCGACGCAGCAGCAGGAACGGCCAGCACAGAACAACGGAAAAGCGCTCGCTGGCAGGCTGGCTGGTCAGGGGAAAACTCAGACAGAACATGGATCATGGACGGCGCGTTGAAGGTGGCGATCGAGTAGAGAAAGAGTGAGAGAGAGGAGAGGGGGTATAAAACGCGCACGAGCGCGATCGCGCACAACAGCGCGGAATCCAACGGTACTTGCAACTGGCTAGCTCATGGGTTGGCTGGCTCGCTGGCTCACTGGCTGGCTGGTTACCGTGGCCGCGGGTCAATGTTTTATAATCGGGCACGCTTCGTTTCGGGTTTACCGACCGACAGACCGACCGTGTGTGTGTACCGAGAGGAAGAGTGAGATAGAGGCGTGAGGCACACTATAGGCGGAGAACATAAAAAATAACGCTCGATACAGTTTCCGGTGGCCACCGTTCTTCCTATTCTTCCATTTTTGCTGCTGCCCAGACGGCTGCTGCTTGGATTCTGCCTTTCATGTAGCGAGCATGCTCCGTGTGGAGTGTGCTGACCATCCCCCCTCTAAGGCCTTTCTAAGGACGGACCCAAGGCCCATCGGAAGTACCCTGCAGGGAGGACAATTAGTTTCGCGTTTAGCGTAGAACCGCCCCCAACTTCAGCTTCAGCTTCAACTCCCGAAGCGATCATCGATCCTCGACATTCGCGCGCGAGTTCAAGAGCCCATCTCTTGGGTCTTGGGTCTTCTAGCTTCTGGCTAAACGAGAAGGGGCCCAGAACCAGAACGCAGAGGTTCGTTACCGGTTGCCATGTTTCGTTCGGCCGGGCACGGGCGATTGTTTTCCCCGCGACCGAACCGCGCACAGGAGTATGGGAAGGGCTGAGAACTGGCAACAGAATGGCATCCGAGTGGCAGGAACACGCGAAGATGCGATGTCGGTGACACCACCGCCGTCGTACCACCACCAACCACTGCAGTCAGCAACCGGTCGCGAGGGGCCTTTGCAGTGGCAGCAGCAGCAGCAGCAGCAGCTGACGAGTGATCTTAACGACCAGGTCCGGGCGAATAATGATGAACAGCGGCAGCACAAGATCGCGGTCCTCCGTCCACGATTCTTGTTAAACGATTCTCGGTAATGGCGCACTTCGTTCCATTCGAAAGCCATTCAACCGCGGCCACCACCAGTACCACCAGTACCGCCAGCACCAGAGCGTCAGCTGGCCGCGGGTATTAAGTAATTGTTTTCTGAACCAAACCAACGGTGGCGTAGCTATTTTTAGCCCAACCCTCCTGTCCTTCTCGGCAAAAGGGCTTCTTTCCTACCCTATTAATGAGCAGCATCATCCAGCGTGAGCATCCAGCCAAGGCAAAACAAGCAAAGCGCGGTGCTAGCGACGCACACTTGGGTGATTCTGATTTTATCATCCTCATAAAATACTGCGGTCGAAGGCGCACCCTCCGTGCACCCTGTCTCTTACTCTCTCTCTCTCTTCCTTTCTGTACAAGCAAAGACTTGACGAAAGGACGCGACGATCGTCGCCGGGCGCGCCATTCATCTGGAGCACGCAAAATGGATGTCCACGTTTGGCGGATAATTCATACAAATTTATCATTCGTCTTGTTTGAGCGAAACCGTTTCGTGTGGCGTGCCGTTCCATGATGTCGCCCAGCATCAGCGCGCCTTGCACCGGCTCCGGGAGTCCGTGATAAAACACGCTGGCGATGCCCTCCCCTCCCGCTCCCAATTCCCCACCGGTCGGGTGACAGGTGATGAATTGAGTTTAGTGCAAAAAGCGGACGATAAATCAGCGCTTGCTCGCTCGCTCGCCGAGCGCTCTTGGTGGCCAGGATTTCCATTCTTTGTCGTCCGCTGTGGATTGGATTCGCTGTCGACGACTGTGCGACGTCCTCCTCCGTGCTGCTACAGTTCTTTATCGAGGCAACGAGAGATCAAATCGAGAGCTCACGCCTCACAAGAAGACGGGCCCAGAGCTACGGGCCGCATTGTTGGACAGTATTTGCGGTTACATTACATTCAAAGCACCGCTCGGGGTCCGGGATCTACTTGAGTGGTTTTTAATACTTTCAATTATCTCCATTCCACGCGGATGCTCGCGGATTCTTGTTGATGCAACGACGTACTCGCGTACACTCGGATATGTGATAGCGCCGTAGACTTGACGCCGTAGATTGGGCGTTGGATTCGAGAACTGGGAATCGAAAAGAAACCTTCCCAGGTTAACCATATCCATAGCACAAGGTGTGTGTGTCGATGAATGTGAGTTCCCGGAGCCCCGGAGGTCCCGAAGCCCAAATCCTAAACAAATAAACTGTCCAAACAAACGCGTACGCGATTAAGCTATATTCCAACGCAGGTAGAAGACTCCCCCCGGTCCGGACCGGTCGATCCGGGACCAAGATGTAAACATATCAACACGCACGCCATCATACCGAACCTATCCAAGCAAGCGTCCCGTGACCTATCTCGCCTACTAGAGTCCCCTGTCACAGGCACACGCACAAACAAACAGCCGTGACAAACAATCGTTATCGTGAGACGCTGGCGAGGTTGGCCGAGATAAAAAAAATGTGATGAAAGATATCGTCCACTAGGGAAGGGGGGCCCGGAATCCTGGGGAACTCCTAGATGCTGTAACAAAGCTGCATCTATAATCATTTGTAGGGGGTTCGGTGCGCGACAAACCGCTTTGTTTGGGCAGCTAAACGAAGTTGTATTCGGGCACTGGAGCCGCTCGAGAATCCCTTAACGGTCCTGTTGGGAGCAATTTGTCTCCCAGATTTCTTCTTCTGCTTCCCCTTCTCCGGAAAATCCTTCCAATCCGGTCATCACCTTCCCGGTGCATTTGCCAGATTATTTACAACCGACGACCTTTTCTTCGGTATCGGTGACCATTTCTTAGATACTCATCCTACTTCTCTTTCTGCTCCTGCTGCTGCTGCTGCTGCTGCTGGTTTGTCGCTCGCGATAACTTCATTAATTCCATCTACGACGAATGGAATAGTAAAAGCGGAGGGTTTTGCTGGAGAAATGTCATCCATCTCATCGTCATCCAAGATTGAAGATGTCGGTGTGTCCAATCGGCGTGGTCGTGCCGATTGTGTCCCACTCTCTCGCCTCTCGGGCATCACAACCGCTGGACGGTGTGAAGTGGGACCCACGGGTGACGAATCGGGGGTCGTATTAAAGCGTAAAGAGACGCGCAGACGTCCTGGGACGCGAAGACGCATCCCCCAACTCTCGGACGCGGACGCTTCTCAATAGAATTAATTTAAAAGATGTAACGAACTGTTGCTGCTCTGCCTTTGCCCCTGCACAGGAGCACTCGACCTGGGAATGGACATCGACGACGACGACGATGAAGATTACGATTAGGTTGGCAAATCGAAGCTGGAAACGTTGGAAATGACGTTCGGTCGTCGATCTACAACGCCACCACCGGCGTGTGTGTGTGTGTCTATTGGCTGAAAGATCGAGGGGTGCGATCGTGAGATTCGTCAATTAAAATTTTGATTTTATTACGCGATCCCTTACTTGGTTTGTTGTTTGGCGCTTCTGGCCGTGCCACTGGCCACTCACGGGGGTTTTCACTCCCTCGCGTACACCCGTGTTAACGATTTGTCGCAGCGCGGCGCGCCGTGGAGTTCGACGAACGCCACGGACACCCCAGGTCCTCCCCCCTTCGAAAAAAAACATTCCCGAACCCACCGGACCGTGGAGCAACAGGATGAGATGGCTTCTTACGGTCAGCCCGGCCGAACGCAATTTGCCAGGGGAACTCGAGAAAAAGAAAATCAATTTCATGTGCTCCACTGGTACGGGTGGAGCGGCGAGGAGGCGAGGAGAATCAATTTTTCCTATCGAGCCTAGCGACGCCCACCAAAATGAAGGGGGTGCCAACGAGTGAGAGATAGGAGAGCGAAAAAAAAAACGGAACGGAATAAAAACTCGCCCGAACTCGTTAATTGGATGCGAGTATGAATTCTTGTACCGGGCCAAGGTGGTGATGGCGGTTGTGTGGCGCAGACTAACTACTACAATTTGGTTTCGCCAGATTTCGGGTCTGCACGGATCTATCTCTCTTTATCTCACTCTCTCTCTCTCTCCCGTTTCCGTCTTTGGCACCTCTGAACCAAATCCAAATTGACCACGGCAAGGCGAGAAGGTACGCACAAAGAAGCTGGAACGTCGGTAGGTGGTCCGAAAATAGCCACAACAAGGTAACGAACGGTGCTCCGCGACAGACACCTCTTGCTCTCCTCCTTTTTCTCCCGCTTGAACTGATCTTAAATGGGCTGCTGCTGCTGCTGCTGTAGCCATACCACCACCAGCAGCACCGCAACCATCATAAGCGCCAGGAGCGAAACATCAGAAAAAAAAGGGGCAAAACAACATCCCTCCATGGGTTTCGTCGAGGTGGAAAGAAGTTACATAAAAGGGGGTACGAGGGGGAGGAAGAATCCAAACAAAAGCCCACGGACCCGTTACTGCTTAATGAAATAATTTGAAATTGGGCTAGAGCGGCCAGCTCGTCCTTCCGTTCCGCTCGGACTTGAGGCGCTTCAACTGCCTGGGCGCGCCAATGCTTGGCTTCTTGGCGGTCCTAACCACCGACTGTAACAGACAGTTCGTTTGAAATCACCTGCAACAACTACTGTTGCTACTGCTGCCCCTGGTGTTTTGATAGTAAAACTGAAGAAAAACAAACTCTTCCCTTTCCTTTGCTTACCTTCCCCTTTGGGAAGTTTAGTGGAGAAGAGACGCCAAGTGCCCGAAGCGACTTCAGACCGCTTTTGGGCGTAACGGAAATTTGGGGATCCGACCGAGAGATGAAGGAAAAAACAAGATAAACGGCATAAATCAAATAAAGACACTTCCGCTTTCCCATGCGGACCACGCGACGAACTCGCAGCGACTGCTGTTTGCGGCTCCAACATTCGCTCTCCCGGACAAACAATGGCCATGCTTTCATAAGCTCGGACTGCTGCGTGGTTACTTCGGACAGGCATAGACCAGAGAGGGGAGCTTCCTGAATGCTCGCTGAACCCGGACGCCCACCTCTCCGGGGGTGGTGGTGGTGGTAAAAGTTATTAAAAGAAGCCTTGTTCTTGCCGCTTGTTCCCCCCGCCTCTAATCTCGTCATTATGTTGCCATTACCCAGTGCCCAGTACGTTTTCCAATTAAAAATAGATCAGCTTCTCGTCGACGTCGTCGTCGTAGTCGCCGTGTTCCAGAATGGCTTCCGGATGGGACAGGGACAACGCTTGTCACGCTTGGTTGTGATTCTTGGCATTACTTCGAAAAATCATTTCTCCAGCGGCATTGTGACGCATTAAGCATTAACTGGCGGGGAAAGACAACTGTGAGCGCAATCTAATTACCTTCCCCCAAAGAAGCTCGCTCCCATGACATCCACGGAAGCGCAGCGTTTAAACCGGTGCGCGGATTTGGACTTTCCGGTTCCGGTTCCTTTCCGGTTCACAGCATGACTATTTGCCATTTTCGGAACCGCATGCCGCGGCCCTCCGGTTAAGCGAAAATGGAAAACCAGTTTGCAATCCAACCGTCGCAGTCACAGTCGCTCCCTCGTAAACAGCGGTGCGGTGTGTCGACGTCCGCTGCTCCAATACTGGAAGTCCCCTTCGGCTAAATAGGTCAACTCGGCGAAGTCGTCGAACGGTGACACCATCCGCGGTCTTGGAGAGGCTGATGGAGCGGGGCGATTGGCGACAAATAATGTATCGGGAGGGAGGAATGGAGGGGGGAGGCGGGCAAAGACGTGTACGAAAGTGGAGAAAGTGGTGACCACCACCAATTTGGCGAATTTGGGTTTTATGATTTTATGTTTACAGCCCCGTTGAGGTTTGCTTACTCCCCGACACTGTGTCTCGATCTGCCATAGTCCGGAGACAGGACTTTTGTCCACCACGCGACCACGGGCAGGAACATGCCCACGAACACGCTACATCACGTGGCCTCCTTTGATGCGGAACCAATTAATCCCAAACAACGCCAAATGTCACCAGCTGGGCAATGGTTGCTCCGAATTCAATTTGTTGTAGCATCTTTTGTACCGGAAAGCACAATAATGGCGGGGATGAAAGTAATGGAACCCCGGACCTTTCCAAAACAGAGAGCGAGAGAGAGAGAGAGAGAGAGAGAGAGAAAGAAAAACAAAAGCTCATCGGGGACAAAAGGCTTGGGGCACGACGAAAGTAAACCGTGAGTTACACTCTAGGTCAACCCGCCCGCCCACCCACCCGCGACATTGACCGTGAAGCCGCCGTCAGTCGGGTTCGGGGACGCCCGGGCCCTGGTCTGGGTCAAAATGGCGCGGCGCGTGAGATTTGCTGCTCGCTGTTTGTCTTCTCCCCAAACTCCCGCTGCGACGCTGTGTTGAAGCTGTGAAAATGGAAATTCGATTCACTGTGACACACACACAGAGTCGTGACACGGAGGCGTGAGGCTTGATCTCCGATTTCACCATTTTCATTTTCCCAACATCCTTCCGCAACGCACCGCCAACCCACTTCTTCGCTCATTTGAAAGTGGCCAAAATTTGAATGACCTTCATGCAGCCAGCACTCCGGACCGCGGCGCGGAAATCTATGCTCGCGGGGAGGGTTCGCGGCCTAAAGATGGCTGAAATGTGTATCCATTATGCTCCCGTTAGTGAAGCGCAACAGGCGGATCAGCGAGTGGAGCGAGGGTATTCGAACATGTTCGGTGTTTTTCGGTCGGAGGGAGTCGGCGAGGGGTGCTGGAAAGTGGATTCGTTTAGCTTCCTTTGTGGCCGGGGCCGATAAAGCGAAAGAAATTTAAAAGAGCTTTCGCTCCTCACGATCGCTCGACGGATCCGATGGATCATACCGACCTCCATCATCAGCCTCCATCAGTAGCACTGCGTTTCTGTGGCCGGAAACAGATTGTAACCTTATTACACACACACACACCAGCGCCACCAGATGGCTTCGGATGTTATTTTGGGAAGCAGGCATCAGCAGGTAGGCCCCCTTCTCGCCACCTTTTTCGGTTGGTAATTGCACACACGGCTCCGAACGCCAGTGGCCACTGGCCAGACGAAAGATGCTTGTGTGTATCTTGGTGGATCTTTAAGATCGATAGCCGCAGCTGCAGCCGCCACCACCTGTACGCCAGGGAGCCGGATTTTTGGGCCTTTCATATTTAATTTCGAATTCCAGTTGACTCCTAACCTCACTTTCCGTCATCCCATGACCACGAGTCATGTGCGTCATCGGGTGTGGAACACTGGAGCTCGTGGATCTGGGACAGTCATTCCAACGAGATGCTCCAACCAACTACTGCAGCACTGTTTGCTCCCCTTTCTTTCCCCCCCCCCCCCCCCCCCCGGGGAGGAGGGGTTGATGGACTTTTCTAATTTTTGTTTGAACAATCCAATTGGACAGGCCACGGCCGCGTTGATTTAATTCTCATCATCATCATTTGCTGCGGGAAAAATCAATAGAAACCCTTCGTTCAAACAGTGATTGTTCGCGATCGCTGACCTGCGATGCTTGACATACCCGGCAAAGAAATTAGAAGATTAGAGCCAAAGTAAGAAAGGGAGCGTCCCGGAGAGAGAGAGGGAGAGGCCTCTCTTCTTCAGAGCGTAATTCGAGTTCAAAAAAACCGACGACGAAAGTGGTTCCCAAGGTTGCTGCTGCTGCTGCTGCAGTGCTTCTTGAGGTCACCGTGCATCGTGCCTTCCACGGTGTGCTTCTTTCTTTCCAGCAAAATGGGGTTCCCGTTATTATCCGAACCGATCCCCGGCACCCCATTAGCGGTGGCGTGGTCACGATTTTCAATAATCATTCTCACCACCACACCGAATGATGATGGTGACGCATGAAACTCCCCTCGCGTATCATATTCGCAGCGGCGGCGGCGTTCACACATACGGGCCCCACTGACGGAGGCGGGGCGCAGAATTCAGAAGATGAACTCATTTCTCACACTTTTCCATACACTTTTCCCAGGAGAAGGTGCGAGGTGCTTGGTGAGAAAGTGTGACAGAAGTGGCTTTGGGAGAATCAACAATAGGGCACACAACAATAGACCACCGTCATCGAGCTGTGCATGTGCGATGATGGTGGATGTAGTGGTGGTGGTGGTGGTAATACGCAAAGCAGATTCCAACTTTCCTTTCCACCTGCCGCCCCCTCCGCTCTGCCAATTGCTCCGCAAACGCTCCACGAGGATCATCGAGGTTGAGGGCGATGTTTACTTTCCCAAATCTCGGCCTCGACCACCTCGCGAAGCTGGTGGGCTGGTGATCTCATTCGGTTGCGCCAGCACCAGCAGGCTTCTGGTGTCCATCATCAATCAAGCCAACCATTCCCGGGGGCCCGTCCGTCCGCCCGTCCAATTGCCACCTGTTTTTCGGGGTGAGATCGTTTAGTTCACTTATCGTCCGCACCCAGATTATGAAGCGCTTCACCAGCAGCAGCAGCAGCAGCAGCAGCCGAAGAAGTAGATGAAAAAGCACAAGAAGATGATGAACCGGCGGTGGCGGCGGCGGCGGCGGCGTAATCGCGCGGCCAGCCTAGGCCCTGGCCCCCTTGGTAAATAGAAAGCTACCGAGCGAGGGATTTAGTACGAGCGCCCGCGTTATCGTCGTTAATGATCGGGAAAATCAAGGCATCAAGCTACGAACCCCCCCTCCCCACAAACGATGATCATCAAGATCATCGATGCACCCACCGCAGGTGGTTGGGGATTAAACGGGAATCAATCAAACTCGTTCCCTTCCCCACGTTATTTTTCGTGGCTGCTCCAGTTCAACCCGGAACAGACGCCAGTAACAGATTAAATCTGTTGCTGCTCGCGGCTCGCGTTTAATTCGTGGATTTTGCAGCCGAGCAACCGAGAAGCAGCAGCTCCGAAGATCGTCCAATTTGATAGACTCGTCTCCAAGTCTCCAGAAGACGTGTTCCCGGGGCTGGGGGGGAGTGAGTGGTGGGAAAATTGGAATTTGTGGCTACAGCCAGGAAAAACCCCATAAGAAGGCCTTCTCGTGGTTCTCGTGGTATGCGATGAGGTCTCCCCACCGGGCGCGCTCCATAAATGCCAAGATTCTTCCCCCTTCTCGGTGCACCAGATGCACCACTCACACCGATCGTCCTCCGATCACCGCACACACCAGCGACTCGTATGTCTACGTGTGTTTGAGTTGGAGGTTCATTCGTTAACCGCAGCAGCAGCAGCAGCAGCGATTGCTCGATACCGATACGCTACATAACTCCCAGCGACCAGCAGCGGGCCCAGAAGAGTCCTCCATGCTCCAAACCGTCTCGTCTATGCGTCGGTCCCGGCTCCCGACTTCCGACTCCCTATTCTCTCTCTTTCTTTCTCTCCCTTTCTTTTTTTCCTTCGACATAAGGCGATCGATTACTTTCCGTTACCTGGCCTAAAAACCGGGCATGTAGGCTAAGCAGTCCCGCCGCCTGCTGCATGCTCGGAAGCCCCGCAGGCTGCCTACGGCTGGCAGCGCAGGGCCTCCTTCGATGGAGCTTCGCCTGCTCGAGAAGGAAATTACCCGTCGTCGGAGCAACGCCACCACTACCACTCGCCTCATACCGGGCGCAAGTACCGGGCAAAGTGACTCATGACATCATTTACCCTTGCCTTCCCATGGAGAGTGGCCACTCCGGGCCACTATTCTATCGCTTCTTCTGGTGGTGGTGGTGCTGGTGGTGGTTTCCCACAAACACGGTGAAGAGTCGGAGACCAAGAGACCAAGAAGTGGCTCTCTGGCTGGCTTGTGCCTATTTCCTGCCACCCGATTCCTGCCTTGCGACTGGCCTTAAATCTTTCCGATCCGATCCGATCCGATACGTTGCTGGAGGAGCTGCTCGCGAGGATGGAAAATTGTGGCTTTCGTGGCGAAACGAACGTGGCGCGGCCCGATGGGAAACATGGGGGTAGGGGAGGAGGACGCATGCTTTCCATCTCCATGCTTCGTGGCTTCGTGAAGCGCACAAAACCGGAAAGGTTTCACCCCCAACGATCGAATGTTATTGGTTCAATTATGTCAAGTTCTACTTTGCGCCGCGGCGCCTGCCGTATGCAGTGCTTCGATCATCGATCGATCGACAGCTGCCGTCGCTGCCGCCGTTGCCTCCTCCAACCCCTCGGCTGGGGCCCGGAATGACCGGAATGGATTTTGATGGTTTCCATTACTCGGGGCGGGGTGCGCAGCAGCATCAGCAGCAGCAGCATCAGCAACAACAGCCTCTTGTCATGACTAGGCATAAGGCTCCGGAGGAGCGTTTAGTGGCGCTAGTGGCCGGGATTCCGGGACGGGGTTCCGCTCCGCCCCGCCGTCATCGGCACAGTGGGCCAGTGTGTCTTCGGGGAAAAGGTTAAAAGGCCACACCACCACCACCTCGGCCTCCGCACGTCCGCAAACGATCTCCCTGCTTCGTGCAAGTCATCGCGTCCATCGCGTGTGGCGCCCGGTCGGTCGGGATCGGATCGGGAATAACCGATCCCACAACCGAAACCGATTCGAAGCTGGGAGAGCGTGGTGGTGAAAGGGCACGTCGTCGCGTGACGTGTCGCTGTCCGGATTGGATTCGCTCTCACCGTCTGCTCCCGCATCGCTATCTGTCTATCTATGCCACACACACACACACACACACACACCCTTCCCCTTCGGCTGAACTGCACTTTGGGAATGACAAATCGAAATCAATTCTTTCGGTCACTTGCAGACCGCGCTCCTGGGAGGCGCACGTTGCAGGCGCTGGCCCACTTCCCGGTGCCCGGATTTGAGTGTGCGACGTGGAACACCAGGGAACCAGGGACCAACCTCTTAACCATTCATTTGTATGCAAAACAAAACACCATCCTGCAAGGGTCCCCCCTCCCCCTTTGGTGATGGCCCCCGAGGAGAATGTATGATGAACTTATGCAAATGCGATGTGCGGTGGCCCTTACACAATACACCATCATCAGCATCATCATCATCATCATCATGGAGTGCAGTGCTGCTCCCGTATGTGCCCGTATGGTTACACCGATCCAACGCTTCATGGCGTGTGTCCGATGTACCGTGCCTTGTTGTTGTTGCTGCTGCTGCTGCTGCTACTGCTGCGGCTGCTGAAGCTAATTACCTCAACCGATGGATCCGAGAAAGGTCATTATCGGCCACGGCTCGGTTGTTGTTGCTGTTGGAGTTTTCTCGCCCTCGGGGGCCTCTCCATCATCACGGTCAAGGTGCCCGGTGCTGGCGTTACTACTTTCTACAATCTAACCCGCGATACAATTATGCCTCACGTCCCATCGCGTTACCGGGATTGTCCTGGCCGCTGCTGGTGACTGCGGATGTTCAACCGAGTGTAACTCTTCACCCCCGGGGGCAGCAACCGGGCTTGTGACTGACAAGAAAGACAAGAAAAACAAATTAACACCGTTAGTGGCACCGCACCGATGGGATGGATCGCGATACACTAGCGCTAGCAATAAGAACACGGAACGTCTAATCGACGCGGCACTCCACGGCGAAGTTAATTTGATGCCAAGTCGATGCCATAAATCGATTCCCTCGCTCGCTGCAGCGACAATCTAATGAGTTTTATCGACGACACGGCAACAACCGGTACCACTACGCTCCTGTGTGCGTGTGTGTGTATGTTGCGGTGAACACTAGAACTATAGAACCTCTTAGAATGGCCATTCCAAGCCCATGCTGGCTGCCTGCTGAGGTCAACAGCTATTACGCCGCGCCGCCAACAACATGCAAATTGCAGCTTTTCAATACGCGCAGCATAAAGGCAAAAGAGGTGAGATTGAACAGGAAGAAGAGCAGCAGCAGGAGCAGGAGTAGCAGAGAGGAGAAGAGGAGACCACCAGCCCGGCTGGCCACCGGTTCGTCTGGCTGTTGGCAAGCTTGATAGAGTTGTGTTTTGCTTGCGGATTTCTATGGTTTCCACATTCCGTCTTCCATCATCCTTTTTTTCCACGCGAGCAATGTGGCCAAGAATGAGTAATTAACACTTAACCTTCTTTCCGCAATTCCCCGCAATACTCCGCAACACTCTGTGGCCATATGCATTCCGACGACGGCGATCAAGTCCCGACCGCGCCATTGCTTCGGTTCCTTCATTTCCTGTGCGGTCAGCATTTCCTGCGACCCCTGCGCCACTACCACGCCACGCTTTCTCTGCCCCGTCATTCAATGACTCAATCCTCCGCGGGTCTCTCCCGGTGGTGACTGCTCCCGGTGTGCGCTCTCTAGGCCACTGCCACTGCCACTGGTGCCTACCGCTAAATTGCTACATACAAGTAGCTGTACCCAATGGCGCGTAGATGAGCTCTGTTAGCTTTGTTGGCGCTTGGCACAGACCACCACGGCCGCCCTCGGAATGGCCAGAAGAGATAGAGATGTCACGGTACCCCGACACGGGACCCCCCTCTCCCCGTCGTTCGTTGGACAAAAAGCTGGAAGTTGAACAAATGGTTCTTCGGGAGCTACAAATTGGATCCACCACGCGGTAGTAAATCGATTATTAGCCCGCTGGCCCGTGACGCCGAGCTGTCATTAGGCTGCTGCGTTTGCTCCATCTTTGCACTGGTCTCTCTTTCCTCAAATAAAAAAAAATCAAAATGGCGCTACTGTACTACTGTGGATGTCGGGGCATCGAAGCAAATAGGAAACAATTTGTATCTTCCCGGCAACGACGATGACGGCTGTTCCGAAATCGGAATTCATCCAAGCGCGAACAGTGCGAACACTGGTCAAGACGTTCGTCGTCGTCGTCGTCGTCAGCTGCCTGCTTTTTCGTAGTTTCATTAGTCAATCAACGGGAGACTCGCGGCGGTTTAGCGAATTAATTTCCTCTCAATCTGGTCCCCCCGCAAACGATCCCTCGGCTCTGCACAATTCGCACAATGCCTAGTTCGACCTCCAAAACAAAAACGGTATTTATGACACACTTCGGCCAAGGGCACACAGCACAGCCCACAGCTATTCGCAGCCCAATAGCGCTAGCAGCGCTATCCGCACACCTGAAATCCCGAGGGAATCGACCGGAAAAGTGTACGGAAGGTGCTAATAAATCTTCCGCTTCTGCTCTGTCAGTGCTCTAGCGCTAGGAGATGCTTGGTTCGTTAGTACGATTAATACTCTTATAACTTATTCAGCACGAATGCGCCGTGCCACGACATCCTCCCGGTCTCGTTAGAGGTCGGGAAGGTGTAGGGAACGGTGTTCCCAAAATAAATTTCATCATAACCCAGAAATTATGAGAAGAAAGCGAGCAGCGACCGCGCACACCACCACCACGCCACCTTCTTCTTTAGAGAACTGCGAGGCGGTTGTTGCATTAAACTTTACGCATTCCGTACGGTATTTCGGGGACTGGGACTGGGGCTTTTTGCCTTGGAAGACATTGAAGCAATTATACGCCAGCCGCCCGAAAAACCCGCTAGTTTCCGTGTTTAACCGTGTGCCTTGGCCTTGTCAACTGCCTATTGTTTCGGGTTTCCCCCCCCCCCCCCCCTCAGGGGCCGACGGAACAGTTGAAGCGAAAAAGGTTTACCGTTCACCCGTTGATCCATTTTATCAATCCAGTTCCAGTGGTGAAGGAGCGGCGGTGGTGGACAATAAAGTACCCGAAAGTACAGTAACTTGTCACCGCGATGGGGGAAAAGGGGAGGGAGTGCCGGGTAGTTTTGTCCCGCTCCATCGCCGGATTGTCCCGGATTGCTGTTTCGCCATTTCCACTCCAGTATTCACTTGGAATCTCTCTGTTGCTCTCTCTCTCTCTCCTTCGCTGCTGTCTGCTGAAGTCCGGTAAAATGGAGAAGAAAGTATCAACCTGGAACATGCCGCCGCACCGAAGTAAAGAAGCATGGAAGCAGCAGAGGGGATGAGAAACATAAAATCATTCGTCGCCTAATTTCAAGGCCGTTATCACCTCGGCATCACTTCCTTCTCCATCGGCGGCGCTTCTTGTGGATCGAGACATTTTGACATAAGTCCGTCCGTCCGTCCGTCCGTCCATCCAAGTAACCTGCGACTCTGCGACTGGAAGACACGGGGGGCATGGTAGGACGAGAAGAAGCAGCAGAACAGTTATCTTACAACGGCACCACCAGCATCAGCAACGGCCCAGTATGTCTGCTCCCGTTTATTGCTCTCTTGCTACCCTTTTCTCCATTTCTTCGGTTCTTCGACCGTTGAAGGTTGCAAGCTGCTGCTGCTGCTGCTGTTGCTGCGCCTGCGCGTCGTACTTACGTGCAGACGTCAGAGCGTTCGCGCAGCGGTAGTAGACGGCAGCAGCAGCATCCAGCTGTCAGGAGGCGGCCAGTTCCAGCCCCCCATGCTCGACTTAAAGCCCGATCGTGCTCGTCGAACTCGTCACTCATTAATCTCTTCGTCTTCGATAACACGATTGCAACGGCGCGGCGCGGCGCAGAGCGGAGAAGCAACTCAAGCATGGTAGTAGAGCAAAACGGGACGAGAAGAACCTTCTACCGTTAGGCCACGGTACACAACGCTGTCTCTCTAGCTACAATGAAGCTGGACCAACGGATTGTATTTGGAGCTGTGTTTTTTTTTTTCGTCTTTTTCTTTTCGTTGCTTACCGCATCCCTTTTGACACGTTTTAACTTCGATTAACACACACACAAATTCGGTACCGACCACCGGCTTGCGGTTGGTGGCCACACACACAACAACAACAAAATGTGCCGGCAATCTAACCTCAAACTTGAACTAATGTCTAAACTGTGGCAACATCGCACCATTGTTCCATTGTGTAGTTCCCGGTGGCCAGAGACCGCCAGATTGATGAGAAATTCGCTACAAAAAACAACATCCACCAGCTCCAATCGAGCAGCCAGATCATGGCGAAGCGCACACCGTTAACTGGAGAAAATTGAGCCCTGTAATGGTCCCGGATTGCCGGGACATGCTGTGTCCCAGTGCTCATTGCGCAGGGTACCGTTTGGGAACCGCCGAAGATCACCTTCCTTCACACGACCTTCGGGAATGCTGGGGGTGGGGGGCGGTGCGGGGCCGTTGATAAATGGGAATCCATAACCAATGGATGCCAAGCCATTGGGCACCGTCAAGTCCATACTGTTCACCCCAGCACCAGGAAAAGTAATTACTCCCGGGCTCCCTCCCGTCGATGCGTAGTGACTATAGGTAGTGCCCGGAGTTGTCCGAAGGTCCGGGACGCCGGGCTAATCCCCTAGTGCAGCGAGGTGATGAGGAGGAAGAAAAACCCGATCCAGCCTCATCCAGCATACATTCCAGCTTATTAGAAGCTGCTGCTTTCCCCTTCACCGTAATTGGGCATTAATGTGGCGGGGTGAGACGGCGACGGTGAGCGTGCGTGAGCGACGGTGAGCCCAGGCCTTAGAAGTGCCCAGACCGCTCCGGACAACTCCAGATTGAGCTTTCTTTTTCAAGGCAATCAAGTTTTACCGCCCATCCTCGCCCCGCCGCCGCCGCCGCGCGCCAGTGTTCCAGGTTCTTTGATGGTAAGGCCCTCCCCGCTCCCCGCTGGGACATATACCTTCTGGCCTTAGAAAGATCAGAGACCTTGGTGATGGTTTCGTGGTTTCGTGCTGCTAGTGCTCGATGCGGAGCGAATCGAGCGCAAAGCACGCCCCGCGGGAGGCAAGCGACTCCCTTCGGAAGAGATTAGCTAGACTTTAACGGAGGCCCCTCATCAATGGTGAATGACGGCGCAGCCAGCCAGCCAACCAGCCAGCCAG